>NW_019214156.1:283390-308726 GCF_002532875.2 Varroa jacobsoni | reverse complement strand
GGCAGGTTTATGGAGAACTATATACAAAATAATACGTACTGTTAACTCACTTGTACTTATGGTTATGCGAGAAGTTTTCATCATTCGTTTCCCTCTAAAGAATCTCTAAGTAACTTCGAGTATGAAAACCACACTTGAATCATCTATGTATTCAATACAAGCCATTTAATACTGATTAAGTCACCAAGTCAGTTTGTTGTCAGACGCTAACTATCAAGGAGGGCTTCGGTAAACTTAGCACCGATGAATGCCTGCTACCCCTTCGGAAAATAACGAAAAAAAATCCGAATCAGATAATGACAAGAACAAGACAGATGTTGAAGTCCATTGAAGCTATAAATGCAACCTCCAGTACACTCTCTAGGTATCACCTTTAAGATGTAAATGTTAAACGTTTGACGCTTAGAATGTTCGTGCATATGTTCTATGTGAACACTTTTGTTCAAATATAGTAGCTGCTGAATAATATTTTTTATTTCCTAGAATTTTATATATAGAGTAGATATTTTTTATTTATTCGAACATAGGGATATCTGAGCTATATATAAAGGAATATAACGAAAAGTATAACTGAATTCCATTTTGCTTATATTACAACATGAACAATATAAACACTTTTATTAGAGTAAGAGCAACTAATAGAATGCATTTACATTAGTCCAGATATACAAATGTTTGTTTTATGGGAGCCACTTATCTGAAATAACGGATGTAAAACTTGAAATATTTATTTATTTATATACACACCTATGTTGTTTGAGTCCATATTTAGTTAATATCTAGCCGGCTATTTCGAGTGCTTCAATAAATATAAGTCAATATATATATACCCCAACCTGTCAGCTTTTATGTAATTTCAAATAGGCCGCGTACCTGCAACAAGTCCCTGTATGTTGAGATCTTCAATAGTTCCATGTTTGAGGTCCAGGGTGCGCTCTACAGTGATGTTATTCAGCTGCGGAGAAATCAGCGCGCTCGACTGCATCAGCTGAATAAGTCGATCAACCATGTTGTTTGCACGCGCACTGGGGCCGCCCATGGCTGTACCAACAATTAATATAGATATAAGGACCATGTGTGAGCAGTAAAAACTTGTCAATAAATATGTGTTGTCAGTAGATAGCTGCGTGTTATACATAAGTACAACTTACCGATGATTAACCTTCATGCTACTAATAGATTTCTGATTAATCATGCATAATTATAATCAGTGCACGTAATATTTCTTTAGACATTGGGTTCATTTGTTCCGTGTACGGTTAAGTTGTCGCGCGGAGTACTACGCATGGCTTTATGACAAAACCAAACCGCGATTCCATCTACACATCATTTTCGACATCTTCTGCAATATGCGAGCACTATACATTATCTGTCAGACGGCGATTCCTCACCATTATTTCTGAATGCCTCATCTTGACTGTGGAAGTCGACAACATCCTCGTCTGAAAACCGAGAACAAGTTGCAATAAAAAGATGAGATTACAAAACGTCGATACAGAAACCGCAGGCGCATATCTACCCATTCGTTGACGCTTGCCAAATCTCTTTGTTCAGAGCGTCGGTGGGCATTTCAAACTGTAAAAATACGTAGACTAAAATGCTGTCAATTATGGGGGGGTGGTAAGTTCCCTATAACTGACAGCATAAAATCCAGAAGCAAAATACCTGCCAAGGTGGCTAAGGATGAGGACTCTGGAGGATGATAAGGCTAAGGACGTGGTCAAACACTAGTTAAAAAATGAAACACTAGAACCACCCTGGTCACACATGAGCGTGTCGAATCAAGCCGCAATAACAAACCTGCACAGGATGAATAAATTTCATTATGGCCAACATCTAGTAAAAGCCGTTCATCGTAAATCTGCGGGACCTCATTGTGTTCTTTTTTTTTTTCTTTTCATATATATAATGTTACTCAGCTTGACGTCTATAGCATCTACTTGGAATGCAGGGGAGTAGGCTGGTAACGCGCAGTTCACATGTACCCGCCAAATTCGTCCACCAGCTTCGACGCAACCACTGTTATGGTTTCGCAACTTTAAACAACATTTTGTGGAAATCACTTGTTTGTTCTGTATTTATTGTATAGGGAAGCTGGATTTGCGGAGACTGACATATCAGGCAATTGCATGCCGAACATTGCAAGAATAGAACATTTTAAGAACACCCTATAGCGTACAATCATAAATTTAGAACTCATGGGTAAACTTTATTGTATCTATTTTCTGAATTGTCGTATCCAGGAACCGTATTGATGGCCTTGAATTAGCATTTGTGTGTAAGTAGCTGGTAACAACGAGCTGTCCGATGGTTAGGCATAACTAAAACGGATAACTGAGACTTTTTTTTTGCCAAATTTTAGCACCCATAATTTTAACTGAACTTCTTGCTGGGGTTTTTTAAGCTTACGTCGATCAAGCAAAACTCACAGTTATTAAGCAACAAGAGGCCATATTGTTTATAAACAATAGTTATAGGACCTCGAAACTGATAAGTTTGTACTTGTTTTGGAAATGATAATGCGACTTATCTACAGATTGTTTAAACTGCCGATCTCGCAAGGGATCATCATAATATCGGGGCTCGGTATACTCATAAGCCAGGATAACTATGGTTTGGAAGAAGCAGCATAAAGTTGCGTTCAGGATAGATTTTTAGTTGTATTGAGTTACATTTGTTACAATGTCATTGGTTATATATATATAGATATATATATATATACGAAATAGAAAATATAATCAACGATAGCAATCATTCTGATTGGCAAATTTATCTATGTAAAAGATTTGAACGCTTAACTATTCACTGGATGATGGACGCGACATGATCAATAGCTACCCAATTTGAATGCTCTCAGGAGCTTAGGGCTGGTTGAAGTTATAAATAAAAGAAAAAAGTTTAAATCGATATTGTTTGTCTTGTTTACGGCGAACGCAGTTATCAAGGCGCTTACTAAATACTCCCTAGGATATTAACCATTGCGAGACCATTTAGGATAAATTAAAAGGTTAACCGGTGATCTTCCAAGTTTGCATAACGTTATTCGGAATCGTCTCGACACGGTAAAAAGTAATTACTAAGAGTTTCTCACCAGCTGCAAAAGCAGGATGCAGAGTAAAAAGCAGGAAAAGGATGGTCGCTCCTGTGAGAAGAAGGAGAATAGTTGTACGGCAACAGCAGCAGAAGCAGGAATTCTGACAGCAACACATTCTGAATAGGCATCATTGAACAATCGTTGTGGCAGCACTCGTGCTTCAATCGTATGCCGTTCACCAGCTTCCCCCTGTTACCAGTGCCACAACTCACTTCTACACGATGCTTTCGGTTAAACTTCGATATGAGCTTATATACGTCTCCGTTGTTCGTCTACATGATAACGTCAAAATCATCATTTCATTGATTTGTTGCAGGAGTACCCGTACAGCCAAACAACACTTTTAGGTATTACACTTTCACCACACTTGAGTGATATTATAATATCTGTAGAGATTAGATATTTGTGCGATTCCTGATTCCATGAACACGCACAATCTTTTTTTTCGGTATCTCTGCAAGTCTCAAAATAATATTTAAGCTAGCCATAAGCAAAGAGTTAGCAGATACATTGCAGACCTTGTATGGATAGCATCATATCGTTCTCTGCGTTAAACAGAGCTGAACCGCAACTGACTTAAAGTCCGTTTCAGGTAGTACTATCATCACAGAACGGATGATGCTGTGAAAGAAGACAGAAGTTCACTGGAGGGCTTAGCGTAAAGACGACCAGTCTGTCCGGTTCCGTCAGACGGCTGTTTTGGACATGGCCAAACCTCAATCAGATCCCGGTAGAAGTACAAAAAAAAGCTCGCTCTATTAGACTAGGCAGGACGTGAAGCACGTCAAAATTATTGTGGGACCGTTATGGCGTCGCACATCAATATTACATTGCCTGACAGGTCTTTAAAGATGTTAGCCGTCGGGGCAGATTCCAGTGCACATTCTGGTAGCTTGATGTGCCCAGCCTCATTTACCATCGGCAGCTGGCTGTTGTGTGTCCACTGCTGTTACTAGCCCTGTTATAAGAGTTTTACAACAGAATGGTCCAGGTCCGCTTCAACGGAACAACGGAAGGCCTTCAGCCGTCCAAGCCTATCAGGCTCGCAACAAGCAGGCAAGCGACTGGTCGACCGCGAGGAATTACAGCGACGGTTACTGAAGGTGCTGCAACGATTACCCAGGAGCACAGGCGTGCGGCAAAGGGAGACATTTTCTACCACGAGTGCACTGCCAACTCGATACGACTGACTATTGTTGATACATTGCTTTGCTGAGTGGTAGGAAGGTCGTTCAACGAATAAAATGACCAAAAAGTGGAAAGATAGTAGACGTCTTTCGACAACAAACCACCATCGTATGCACCGTAACCACCATCAGCACGAAGCTTTCTACAAACACTTTGACTGCTCCCGATACGAAACGGATCAGTGGTCGAGTATTCTCATTATCGTCCTGTGACAAGATCGTGGCTCAAGGAGGTATGGTGTTTCGACAAAAGACTATTACAATATATCAAATGAGAAAGTAGAAAGAGTTCACCTTTCCACCATCTGGTAGGGTTTGCTCGTCGCGCCATAACCTGTTAAATAGTGGAGCTTAGAACAAACGTTTTCGAACTCTATTATATACGTGAGTATAGGTACAGATGCATTGGTTTACTGTGAGCAGCACACGTTGTGCGGTCATACCGAGTTTAAGTAAATTGAATCGATTCAATAGCACATGTGGCGTAAAATTTAAAAAATTGAGTGACATGTAGCTGCAATATGGCTAATAAAGGGTAGCATTGGTTTAAAAGAAAGCATATATAACATTTTTTGTTACTACCCGTACCCCTAAGTTCTTTCAGTGCAATCTAGTTTCTCCCTGGTTTTTGGCTCTTGCTAAAAATATAAGCAGTTGATATGCGTCTATATTTCATGGTTGTGGGAGACTTGAATCAAACAAAAATCCTAGTCTGCATACTTTCTATGCATGTTCGAATTCTCTTCATATCAACAGACACACACAATCAGTTTGCTGCTCACTCGTATCCAAAGCACCGTTGCATCTCACGGCGTTCCACCCGCCACTACTACACACACTGGCAGGCATTTCATAAACGCACCAATACACTGCAGAATCAGAACGAAAATAAAAGAAAACTAAGGATAAAAACAATAGGACTTTTTCACTTATGCATGTATCACATAAATTGGTTCCTATTATCTTTGGGCTCAGCCTAAGCGGAGCATTCACGGTAGGTATTCTGTAGTGTTCGCTTATCACTAGCGATACCGCTGTTTCATCTGTCTCATGTGTTTTCTCAACTGTAGGTCAAACGTGAACAATTTCTTCAACCTGAATAAGAAGCTTTGCTTGCTTAGAACAAGATTTTCAAACGCCGGCAATTTTCAAATAATAAAAATCTTCATCTCGTGATACTATTGCGACGACATTGTGCTGATCAGGCTGTGAATATAACATCGGCTGCGTTTCGCCGCAGTGGCTGTCCTGGTCGCCAACCGTGGGCCTCCCCTCTGCTCATCTCTCCTGTTTTGCCAATACAAGCACCAACGAGACAATAGTAGTAAGGTCGAGAGCTGTGCTCTTCTCTCTCCCCCACAACGGTCTTCGTCGTCTTGTTTCTTCTTTCAACACTTCTCACTACGCTTTCCATATCAGTGAGCATCCCCTTTCCCAACCCAGCTCAACGCGCAATTTCCCGCGCCCTCTGGTGGTCTATGTGCTTACTCCTGGGATTGTCACAATGTGTACCGCTATCTTCGATATGCACACGACGCAACATGAGGCTCGTCGGCTTACCCCGGTCTATTCCCAAACTTAGCTACGACTCTCGCACCGAAAACGATGTAGCTCCCGATCCGGGACGAATGAGGCTTATTGTTTGTTCACAGGACGCACTGCTTGCTTCGACCTGCGGCCAACTAGAGAAGAACTACTGTGCGACAAGCAGGAATACGTGATGCGATGCGCTCTTTTTGTTTGTTGACGTCAACTGCGAAAGGCTCGTGAACTGGGACCGACAGCCCATTCCTTCTTTGACGGTCGTGCAACGACAGTTATAGCGCAACAGCGACCACAAATATTACCATGTTTGCATGCGCAAATGCTATAGGGATGCGTTGGTTATCCATATCCGTAGTGGCAGGCATCACACCATTATTTATAACCCCAACCACTATAAAGCGTCGTTTTCAAAAAAACCCGAATGGCAAACGACGCATTTACTTATGTCATCTAGTTACTAGAGTCACTGTTATAAATAAAATGTTATCGATTTGAAGAGAATCAATCTATCAACGATCTTAAAAGTTGCGCTACCCGTGTAGAAGCGAGCCGCTTTGGCTGAATTGGTTTATATTCTACTGCTCAGCTCACCTTGTTTCCGTAAACGTTCAGGCAGATCTGCTTTTTCCACAGATTATTATATTGGCTTAGTGTATGTGTAGTGCCTTAGATAATTTAGGAACCTGTGACGCTTTGGTTTTATGTGACGCCCTTTTTGTTTATTTATTTATATCGGATTCAGATCGAAGTTCTGTCAACTTGAACGGCACAGTTTACATAGAACCTGACTTTCTATATATAATCATGCAACGATGTAACTCAATAAATTCTCACAGATCTCGTGAACTACTTACTGTTTTGACGTTTTCGGGAAACGGTTTGGCTGTGCTCTACGAACTCGATATACCAACCAGGAATTGTTAAATAAAACGGAATGTATTGAGTGAGTTTATTCATGCAAATGTATTTGATGAAAATTCATTTTCGTTCTCTGATCTAGGCCATACCGACGTTTTGCAATATCCATGAAACAGAAGTTACATTATTTGATCGATCTCTCCTAAAGACGGATTAATTTGAGCTTGTTAAATAAAGATCAGATAGGTTCGAACTGATCAACATTCAGAAAAGTCGGCTAGAATGAGACCGATGCTCGCAGTTCCTGCCACCCGTACCGGGCCTGATGTCGAACGTGCCAGCATTCTCAATGGCTATAGACTGTTAACTTTTACTTGACGGAAAAGTTTACTATAGCGGAATAAAATCAGGGAAAACAACATTTTCTGCCATTTCTTAACATGTTACACATTTGACGCAGTTCATACGTGAGTTCGATCAGTGGAATTAAAGGCGTACGGAAGGCAAAAAGTTTTTTATTATTTGAAATATCTACTTTCGTGAAAGTCTCTCGTACGGCTTTTTTAAAAGAACCATTCCCACAGTCTATGTGGAATAAGCAAATGTGAAAATTATAAATATAAACTACAAACCTTTCCCTTACCTTATGTTATCTACCTCAAATTACCGAATGATGACTCAGTGATGTTCTAGAATGCGTGACAAACATTTTCGTTAAATGTTATGCTATCTCAATGTACTTAGAGTAACTTACTCTAAGATACCTAACAAGAAATTAAGTAAAATCAAAATTCGCTATTAAGTTCAGTATTTGTATGGTTGCTATGCTGTTTCATATGTCTGTTTTCGAGACTACAAGTAAATCCAGTAAAACCCGCCGTGTTAACCTGGTCAGTGTAGCGAGATGTTTAATGCTACGCTTACGAAGGAGTGATTCCAAAGAAGTGTCCATACAGAGAGAATAGCTTAAAAAGAGAGAGCAAAAATACCGACAAAAAATCGAACAGTAAACATGCAACGTACTAGCTCCGGCTCTGCGTCGTCTCTCATTAAGTTGTCAAGAAGGAAACGTCAGTCTGATATTTTATCAGAACGGTGCTAAACACAATTGATATCAGAGCCATTACGTTCAAGTGCTAACTTTTGCGTACATTGGATTTTAGAAACGAAATATTCGGTTTACGCAAAACTGAGCCCCCTTCCTTGCGGCGAATTCAAGAGACCGGAACGTGTCGTCGCGGCTCATGCGCTGGTAGATAGAATGCAAATAGATGTCTTGGATAAATTTTCAACTCACTCTTTTAGGCTGTATATATCGATGCCAAAGCCTATACAGAGATCCTAGACCTGCTGTACAAAGACCCTTTACTTGCTCAGTGTGCAGCAGAGTGGTCGAGGCGGATGGATTGCATCCGTTAAAGAATAAGAAGAGCCCGATTAGACCAGCGCGGTACGTACCCCTTTTTCGTGGAATCAATACAATTTTTCATTGGCGACTATTTCTGAGGCTCTATATGTTGTAGAGATGCTCGCAGCGAACCTTGGTAATATGATAATCTTTAGGCAGACATAGCTTAGACCAGTATCTAAGGGGGTCATCTAATGCTTTATCTATGGCACTAAGCCAGTCGTAGCAGCTTTGTTTTTGTTGCAGGATGTCTAATATTAATTAGTAACAGATACCAGCAGGAAATTATGTTTTTTGACAGCCTTTAGCGAAGGGTCTCTGTATCATTCGGACACATACTTCTTCGTTCGAATCCCAAAAGATTTAAAAAAAAAAACTAAATCAAATATAGAAGAAACACGAACAGCGCAAGTACATCTTCAAACTGTTATTTGCAGGACTGAAGATCAATGACTTCCTAGTCGATCATGTATATCAACAAGGGTTCATCAATATATCGTTAAGGGTTGCTAGAAATTATGCAGAAGAAGTACTTTCTATATTTAAATTATCAATCCACAGAAGATACATTAACCAACGGTAAGTTAGATTCAAGATATCGGCTTCATGCATACCGTTAATAATTAGCGGTTTTTAGCGGTTTTCGTTTAGAAGATTGGACCCTATTTAAGTTAGCAGGCAACAGAACGTCTTCAACAAACATATGATTAATTTCGATCATCACTGGTTATATGCTGATATTACTGATTATGAAAACAGGGATTTTTTTTTACAAAATGCTTCCACGTTTTTTGTTTTACTGCTATGTTCAAAGTTTCTTAACAGTGAAAACAGCGTTTAGCTGACTCATACCCTATGCAAAAAAGATCTCATATGTTTGTTTGTTTGTACTCGGGCTACGACGACCAATCGTTAATCAGTATTTGGCGGATCCCTGACCTGGTACTGGCCAGCGTGAATATATATATTTTCAGTTAGAATTTCCTACAAGCTCTAAGCAACCCGACCAATCGCAAGATCGATCTAGTCAAATTATCATCGTGCCCGGTTTGCGTAGTGAGTACACGAGCTTACTGAAGCATGTCGAAACACGTATGCTTTATTACATGTACAGCAAAATTTCAGTATACGACAATCCATTGCAATGTTGTAAGCTGTTGTACGAATATCACAGTGAATCTCCGTATCGACTATAACTGTTTGTATGTAAGGAGTCGCCGATATGTACAGGAGCATAAATATACGATCATGACAAATAGTAAGCGCTCTATCAGCGGCCAGTGGCCCGCATCGTAGCCTCGGAAAGACAGGCACCAAATTTTTGCCATCCAACATCGACATCAACATCCAAAATATGGTCAGAACTTTTCACCGAAATTCAACCATCATGCTAATACTACGATTTGAATAAATTAGAAAGATATACAGACTTCATTGATTATGACAGCTGCTGCGAGTGCTGAAGATTATAGAAGGTCGCCAGCGCTTTTTGGGCTCCATGGAATGGTAGTGCCATTACCTTGGGTAGGTTGTGAACGTGATACCGACCTAAATGAAATAGCTTTTCGTACACATTGTACCTAAAAAAAAAACACAACATTATAGCTACAATTAAGCTAGAGGCCACTGATTTAGAAATAATCATTTATTTCCGAGAAAATGCTAAGGAAATAATGTGTTAATTGAATTAATTGAATGTGTTCCTATATCTACTTTACTCGTAGAAAAAAGATATATGAACACCGCATAACTTCTTCATGCGTAACTATCGTCGCTCGTGCGTCAGAATGAATCAATATATTGTTTAAATGCATAAGAACTTCTGTTTGTACCTTCGTGAATTACAAGGCGCAAATACATGTGAAAATCTTACCAATAATTGAGTCGATTTGGTTCGAAGACCAATTGTGTGACACGATCCCATATGGGTTGGGCAGAACTTTCCTCTGTCCACAGAACAAAGACCAAAACGCATGGCAACAACAGGTGACAAACACTGTAATAACGCCAACATTAAGTCAGACAAGAAGTTTTATTCGTTATCACCAGTTTACTTGTGTTGCTTCAACTTACTTTATTATATATATATACATTTATCTTAATATCACTAAGGTAAATAGCCTTCAACCTATCCAGTCAGTATAATACGGTAAATATATAGGTAAAGCACTTATTAAAATAAGCCTGTTTGGATGTGCTGAAAGCACCAGTTCAACATGGAAAGCTGTTCACTCTAGCTAGTTTCAAATTCCCATTTAAAAACATAATAAATAATTACTTTAGCCATAGGATTTCTAAGATAGGGCAATTCCATAAATGGCTGTACGAACGTGGAGCGAATGGCTTTAGAGCGTTCATTGCAGCTTGTTGTTAACGCTTATAGGGATAGAGGTGAGGCTGTTGGGCTGACAGTAGCAATAACTAAAAGCCGAGAGCTGGAGGGCTTGCCAAGGTCCGACTGGGAAGCGATTCTACGAACTAGAGACGCACCGGATTTGGAAATGGGTATCGGCGAAGCAATTTAAAGCTATTCGAGCTTTTTCCATTTAGACTACCGAAGCTGTTCTTTTTTCGGGGTTACGAATGCTAGTGTTACCTTCAGTGAGTTTGTTCATATAAACGGGCTTCCCAAAACAAGCTGGTCCTGAGAATTCGAACGTGTGCTCCTAGGTGAAACCTTCCTATCTCGAACTCGATTGCCGCAGCGAGAGTGAGTTCTTAGGCTGAGCTAATCCAGCTTGTTTGTGATTACAAACCGGAGAGGCCTGAAGCTCTCTTTGATGAATGTGTCCTGTATCGCGCGAACAATGCGCGATAGCTTCAGGCGGAATGAGATATAAGCGTATGCTGTTCCCAAAACCAGATGTCCAAAACGAATGAAACAAAACAATCTGGTGTCGATGTCTTTTGCTGTATATTGGTAGTACCCGTCGCCCGAAACATCGCGGGGCGTTGCCCCTACGTAAACCGTCACGGCCCATCTAGCCTTCTGGCTGCCGTATATTTAGAGATGACTTGAAAGTAGACTAGTTTACTTTGACCCGCCATGTCATTCTAGGTGAGAGCGGAGCCGAACAAAAGTGCGTAATACTATCGCTAAGAATAAAGAAAGGTTACTCAAATACACAGAGAGAGAGAGAAAGACCTTAGAGCATTTGTTTACGCCTGCTGCTCGTCAAACTACTGTGATTAGCGTACCACAATGTCGTGCTTACGTTGACTAGTATAGCTCTTTTTATGAATCTATGTTGGCTTCCGTTTGGAGTAATGAATCGCACGAGCACACTTTTCCAAAATAGAACCAACATAGCATCAAATGTGCGAGCTTGGTAATGAGGTAGTAAAGCACGCGAACGAACTGTAGATTGGCTAAAAATTTTTGTGAGACAGACAAGTGTATTTACCCAATGTCATGACCCAAGTTAAGTGTAATCCGCGCCAACAGATTTCAAAAGCCGCTGACTCCTGGTAGCTGTACACCGACCGACAATCTGCTGCGTTCGATATTTCATTCGTTTATCTCGTACACGTATTCGTATTAAAATCGCCAATAAATCGTCTGACTCCACAGTTTCAGTTACGGCCGTGAAATGTCGTCCCAGATCTACAGATATTGTTGGCTGTATGAAACGTTGATACAATGCGTTCCCTGCTACTGCTTATTTACCCATAGTGTGGGTGACGGGGATTACGCTGACATCGCTGAGAGTTATACCAGCGTCTCAAAAAGACATTGCAGAAAACCGAAACGAAGTACTCGTTTGATCCACAATTTAAGAAGTACAAAGACCATTTTTCCACACAGATGAGACAAGTATTTTCCGGCCTTTACTACATATTGTGAACAGAACCATACCAGAGGCGCTGACGGCTGACAACTTGTGAGAAAAACGAATCTTAGTTTTCATTTTTGAACAAATTGTTACAGTCAATTAATTATATGCACAGATGAAGCTAATAAATGGCGATAAGTTCTTCAAATTTGCCTGGCGACACATACGGATATAGAACAGTGATTAATGATAAGTCAGGACTGTACCGGGAGCTGGCATCCTGCTGAAGGAAGTGAGCGCCAGTCCGCGATTGCAGTTCCGTCTAGCTTTAAATACTGGCAAAATTTACGCTAGCTATGCATGTTCACATCAATGTTTTGTTACGAATATAGAGAAGTTGCACCGCGAAATGCGGAAGGCACACTGATTGATGATAACAACAAAACGAGTAGTATAACTAATGGTGAAAATGACGAAAATTGTATTTTATCTTCATTGATAAAATATTCTATATTTAGCTCCCTTTACGAACATAAGTTGCTTTTGATTACTTATTAATTACAAATCACGTAAATATATGCACATATATTAGGTGGCAGTCAAAATGGGGCTACATTAATCAAATACAAGAACCAGTATCTAATGATCGTTATCATCTATAAATGTCCGCGCACACACACACACACACACACACACGTTCACCTACATAGACATTTTTGAGAGTCTAAAAATCCTGTTTAAGCCAAATTATAGCTTTGACCTTTTTCCGGTGTAAAAAAAAGGTGGAATGGGGTTGTGGTAGCGTGCAGCATTCTATTTTGGATGGTCTCGCTTATGCAGGAAGATAATTCCCTACAAGTGATTGTTGTCGGATATCTCCTTTTTAATGTAGTTAAAAATGTCATTCCATCTATCAATGTGTACCTGAGCAGGAACATGTCCGCCGGGGAAATTTGGCACGAGATGAGTTATCGTACACACAGGTAGACGTCCAACAATCGTCCAATCTGAATTATTGTGGTAACTATGGTACGGTACTAGTTGTATTGACTTTCACTGCGCAACTCCGACGAAAGCAGCGAAAACGCTGACTTGGGTAATGACCGTTTGGATACTTCGTTTTTCAAACGTTCGTACGCGTAAGTTTACGTACAGATGGCGAATGCTTATTTATACATCATTTTGCCTATCGCCGCATATAACATTGGTATAGAACCACATGGCAGGCATTTATACAAGCGATGTGGCTTCGTTGCTGAAATTATAGCTAAAACTCGCGACTCTGCCGTGTCGTTGAAGCTATTGCTGTCTCGATTGCTGTAGGCAAAGCGCAGCTCCTTCGCCCGAGAGGTGTTAATGCTGGTCTTCAGCGCCAGTCGGTTGATGAAGCGGGTCCTCTCTTTACACTTCAGCATGCTTCTTTATGGCAGTCACATGCGTTGGTCCTGTTGATTGCAGTTGTTAGTGTTTGGTGGTTGTAACGATGACGGCGGAAGACGCCCCCTTTCGCAAGGAACAAATATCGTTTCCGGCCGACAAAGGTGATTTACACAGTAATAGAAAGAATTCGCGTGAATTTATTACGAAAAAAAAGACGCCCTACCTGGCTCTCAACGGCACTTCGGACGTTGGAAATGGGCAACGAAAGGAAAATATTGAAACGAAAATAGAATCCAACGAAGATCTTTTAAGTAGAAAATTGAACTCACTTAACAGACGAGTCACTGTGTAACTATCTCGGTAAAAGATTGCAAATTACGCTATTCTTTTAGGGAGAGGAAATATGAATTTTCTAGCGATAGGAACGGCGCTGATATCTGACTGAACTGGCCCACGCATGGATATGGTATGGCACTGTTATCAGCTAGAGGCGGTTCGCACTCACAGGTCGCATCACAAATCGAGACCGCGATCAACGTTGGGCAGGATTCAGGCCACGGAGTGAAGGGCCACTGGGTAGCCTTATTACATATCATAAACGACTATAAAGAAAACAGAATTAACTAAAATCCACACCGACACATATTCCATGTTTTCATTCCGATAGCGGCTAACCCTCAGCCATTCCGTCAGGCCTGTGGGCAATGGATTAAGTACTGCATAAGGTTAGTAACGCTACAGGCTAGCACGTGAAACCAAGTTAGTGCAATAATCCTAAGTTCTGAAACTGAACGTGTTACGATAACTGCAGTTAGCATTCAATCAAAGTCTATATAGTTGCACCCGATAGTTGTGAATGTATTCTGCTCAAGAGGTGATGATATCTATAAAACGTTTATCCAAGCAGAGGCTGTAAGAAGGTAATAAAACGAAGTTGAAAACGCGCGCGATGCAACAAAGCGACGTTGAGTCTCCCCTCATTTGCGCTAAAGACGGCGTCGATTCAAGGCAAGAAGGCTCTTTGCACGTATGGCAATAGCCGTTTGTTATGAATATGTATCTTGCTTCATATTATACGAGATGTTTATTAAAGGGTGTTTGAAATATGCTATTGTAGCCTCCCTGCTGTTCAAGATAAGCACATGTCATCGTTCGACGCTTTTTTACATTGGAAGTGGCTTGTTTTTATTTGGTGTAGCGAACAATTATATGTGAAATGCGCCAATTCAAAAGAAACACGTGTATGTTCTTTTTGTGCAAGAATAGCTACATGGGCATGGCATCAGTGATTATGGTGATCAAATATTCTGCACCGTATTAGTTAGGATATGATGCTTACGGTCAAAATTCTCTCGTCAGTGATTCGTTGATCACCTGTCGGTAGTCATTCTACTGGCAAGCAGATGGGAAAAGTGTGGCATCTGTTAATAAATAAGCTAATAAAAGTTTACGTAGAGCGAAGTCACCTTTCATCTCGACCAACAAATTCAAAAAATCATTACTTACCGAAACATGTTTCTTCTTAAATGAAGCAACACTATAAGCCTCAATACGTTTCCGAAAGAGTTCACTTTATAAGCTGTGTGTTTCTCGTATCACTGATTGTCCTTGCGTACTTCGAAGCGGTCTTCGACGAACGCTCACCTTTGCACTTCGGCGAATCTATCGACGATTAGCTACACTAACGTTAGAAATGACACCGCTGTCAGGCTAGCATCGAAAGAACATCGGCTCCGAACCGCGTCACTTACTTTAAGCGAATGAAGCGTGTTCCCGTGGACGACAGAACCCTGCAATTTGAACATGCGCCAGACTACGGATCGAACGCGTAAAGGGAAAGAGAGCCGGCATCGTGTGGCTACCCCATACGAGTACTTACCAGGTATATGGATTTCCATTGCTGTGAAGTTTTCGAAAAGCAATGCAAGAGAAACCACAGATGCCTGTAACGGAAGCATGCTATTTTATTTGTTATAGGAATGTGAATCACGATCTACTTTAAAACTAACGCATCAACCAATAAACCAACAAAATGGCTGAACGTATTTTTAACGTATACTGTTATAATTCATTCTGGCTCCAACACTTCTTGCTCAACTTGTCCCGGCAGAATTCGGCTCTGCCGGCAATTAAATCAAACGTATGACTTTAGGGTATTAACTTAAGATCGTTTCGATGACCTTGCACCTAACATATGCGCGTGCAATGGTGGAAATAGTCAAGGTTAGGTAAGGTAATCTTGGGCACTTAGTGCGTAAGGCTACACCAAACGTGATTTTCTTATATTATTATTTGTTGTCTTAAAAAGTAGAGATAAAAGGCATTTCCTTAAAAATAGCAGGAATTGGTTTTACAGAAGCTGAACGTATTTATCATAAACTTTTTTTTTAACTTATTGATTTCCGTTTTCGTTTTTATATGGATGCTATGCATATGGATGGGCAAGACGGTGATGTACTACCGAAGGAAAAGGGATACCTATTTCAACAAGCAGTTGCTTCTAAAAATTGCGATCGCTGGAAAGCTACAACGAGTAATGATCTAGCATAAAATATTAGGTGATATAAAATCCGTGAATACTCATCCCTCGAATGAGGATTCGAGTACAAATTGTTCTAACCTAGTTACAGGGGGCAGGAAGGTGCGAGTGAAAAATTAAAAGCGGAAATTTCAATAAAGCAAATATAGTCTCAAATTCAAAGTTAAGAATATCGTTGAACACGATAAAAGCAGTAGGGCAGAGTGGTAAACTTTAGCCTCCTATAAACTCCTCATGTAGGAAAGAACGTTACAACTTGCTTTTGCACAAAAAGACATGCCGCAGAGCCAAAACGATGTAAGACTGTTTAACATACTAAACTTAATATTAACACAACTTACGTACGCAAAAAGATAGTGAATTTTTTAAGACCCACGACGCTTACTTACATAACTGGATTGATGTAGCTCAGATTCTGTGTACAATTGTTAAAAAATATCACATAGAACCGAGTATGGGTCAAAAGTTTTGTTCTTCTCTATCGTTTGTAATGATGAGCGGTCTTTGCCCAAAACTCTTGGATTCGGTCCTAGATGGTCTCGGGTTCTGTCCAGACGTATTTAGACATATAATAATAAAAAGCTATATATCAATATGGTATACATTATAGCTATATATGGAGTATATACAACATCATCATATGGCAATTATATCATATATGTATAGTATTTAATGCAGGATTTAAAGTCCTATGCTGCATTATATAAATTTTGAGAAAACTGAATATTCTATTTGTGGTATGAAGCTTACGTGGAAAAACCTATCAGTTTCCCGATGAAATAAAGAAAAAGATTTAAAGGTATTCATTTTTTATTCTACGTCATCTAAGGTAACGATGCGTAAGCTTATCGGGGCTTTCACTAATTTGTCATAATGATGTTGCAAAAGATTACTTTCACATATGCTGCAAATCGCATAAGCAATGAAACGCACATAGAACAGCGGTTGGTGATCGTTTACATGCCCTTAGGGTCTCCTCTAGCGGACTCTGAATGGTAGCTCAGATGGTTTCTCGCTATGAAAAGAACCCTTGTATTGGATGGGTTAAAGCTTCATTATATAGGGTCTACCTTTATTACCATCCACTTGTGCAGCTGCACGAAAAGAGTACAATTTTATCTGAAACCAAAAACGAATTCCAAAGTTAATCGGTTGGTTCGATGAGCGCAATCAGACGCAATGGACTCTTTTTTAGTCCTCAATCGTCACTTCAGCCGTACTTCCCAAGGCAGTTGTAATGAAAAAGTAATGTCAAATATACAGTTCTTCAGCTCGATGAGCTGATCACACAGAATACTGTTTCCAATGAATCTAACAATGAAAAAATAGAGGTCGCCTTGAGAGGCAAATCCTCTTAAGTCCCAATCATAGCTGCATATAACCAAAGGTATAGGTTACGTAGTTTATTAGCTACCGAATCGATCTTACGACCTGATAACATGGATACCAACCTCATATATATGTATATATATATAAATATGGATTGTGGCTGGCCATAGTCGGCAATAATCATCGTCGTTCCTGGAGGTAAAAACTATCCTAGAGTTAAAAACTAAGCAGTGGGCTAAAAAAAACTAAAAAGAGCTTCTTTACTGTTCTATATAAGGAAGACTAGGTGCGTGAGGTTACCTACCTAGTTATGCGTAGTACTTTAGCCAACAGTACAGAAGGAGGAAAGAACATTTGTAAAATGAGGTAATCTCGGAAATACAGCAGATCTTGTTTATGACTCTAACAAAACGTAATTTGAAGCTTTAAATACAGCGTATTATTAGTCGATAATCTCTGCCAATGATATCCATTATACGATAGAAGTGATCAAAGGGAAGAACTTCAGCGCCGTTGCTTATGACAGGCAGACGCGCACGATCGATTTGTTCTGTGCATATTTTCGTTCGTAAAAATATTAGCTTTCGTGACACGTGCCTATAATAAGACGTGACATCTGACAATATGGAGCACATTACGCAGAAACGAGTATACTTTGACCGATGCAGCGACGTATTGACAATCAGACACGTTCGTTTTGATCAGTTTGAGAGGAAGGGTGCCACAGTAACAGCATCATAACGGCTTCCACATTCAAGTTATAGGCAGACAATTATTAGATCCTAAAGATCCACAAGGGAAAAACCCTTGTGTTGATCGTCGACTCTCGACTTGGAAAAAACCAATAACTTGGATTCAAAACAAAGTTAGAACGGCTTATTCGACCTCGGTTCTCGCTCAGGCTTTGATGCAAAGATAGATGTCGAAGGCTTCTAGAAGTACTGTAAGATACTGCAGTGTGGCACTTGGGAGATAGATGGAAATGGTCCACACTGAAACGCTACAAATCGGTTTTAAAGAAAACTGTAAATTTTAGTAGCATATTCAATAATAATAAAATAGTTACACAGAAGAGCAGGATTCAGTTCTATTTCCCGTGATAAATCTCAAACTGAAGCTTCGTGTGACGGGATTAATGGCAAGAAGATTTATATTTCCACTGTTCGTCGTGGTATAAGTAGTCAAATATATCCCAATGAGCTACTAGGGAGCATAATGTAGGGTAGATACTTAGTGTAACCCCTTCTCTCAAGTAAATGCTTAAACAAAGAGCTACACTACTTTCTATATGGACTCCCTGATAAATATATAAGAGTTATTTATGTTTTAATATACAATTCCTTTATTAACATAAGTTTATAAATTATTGCAAAGCGATCTTGTAATTTTGAACATTAAAATTTATTGATCTTTTTAAGGGCCGTTGAAAGTAGCACAAAAATGTTTATAGCAAAAAATTTGTTTTGCAAATACGTACTTAGCACAGTTGACGCATTTGGGGTTGCAGTAAAATTTGAAAATGATAAGTCATGTTTAATTCTACCGAAGGCAAATGTGGTACATCATTTTGAGGGCTCTTTTGTAATATCCAGATAGATATCTCTCGCAGAAACTGAACGCTTGGAGATGATCTCCACTATTCCTTCGGAATAAATGTGACTAACTTACAAATGTTTATTATTATTTTTATCATAACTATCATTATTGTTACTACTACCACTACTAATACAAACAGCATGCAGTGGAAAACAAAGAGAGTAATTTGTATTATGAACATTAATATTTATAAATATTTTTAATATTTAGCGAAGTTGCAGGTAAAGCATTTCTGTTTCTCTATTGGGAACTTGGGAATTCCTCAAGAGCATTTATGAAAATTGAGATAATATTATATTGAGACTGCGACCCACAAGGTAGACTTCTCTGTCAGTGCTCACCAGCCATACATCTAATACTGATGGCAATCATAGCTACAAATTTACGAACTACATAAAAAATTCAACAGCTTCGGCGTTTAAAATAAAAATACGCTACATCGAATCGCTACTAACTAATGGAGCATGCTAAATACCAAAGGCTTTTCACTACATCACGAGCAAGACAATACATTGTGAATGTCCAAGTCTTCTATCAATGGGCCCCACTAAATTAAGTCTAACCAGTAAAAAGCTCAGCGTAGTTCATCACATTGAATTCGTACTACTTACAGCTTTTTCACCTCATAAAAAGTGACAAGTTCTGCCAGATCGCGTTGACTGCTCTATGGGGTGCCTAAGCTCTCTCCTCTCAGGTTACTTCACAAGAACAAAACAATATTTTGTGAGCTCCATGAGGCCCAGTCGTTGCGAGTTTAGTAGCGATCGACCCATGTCAATATAGGAGTCGCTACCATTTTTGCTTTTATTGGCAGATAAAGTTGAATTACAACCTTAGTTATTATTCAAGCGAAAAGTTGAGAAAATTTCACTGGACGAAATTCATCTGCATCTTTATCAAGTTTTTCAACCCGGAACGTAATTTTGTCCTCCTCAGGAGATTTCGCTTTATCCTCAACTACCATTCGTTTAACTATTCCATCGGCTCGCTCGGCTAAGTCAGCTGCGTCAGCCACGATGCTTGATGTTTGATCCTTATCTCTTTGTATCGTCGCAAACTTCTCAACAAATGTCCTTGACATTTCATCTATTCGCCCTTTCCAAACGTCCTCAAATATTTGCTGTACGAATGGATCATATTTGAGTTCAAGCGATGCAATGCCCGAATCGCCTATCACCTTAGCAATCTCCTTCAAGTGCTCGGTTTTTGGCTTTGTGGTCGCTATAGGATCATACCTATATATAATGTCCATGAAAAAATAAATCATTTTAGACTCCTTTAAATACATTCTTTACTCATATAAAGTGGATTTGTTCGGATGGGTACTCAGACCTTGCTGTCGATGTCAACATATATGATACATACCTTGGGAGGTAATTCATGTTGTCCTGATAGATGAGATCGAAAAATACAAAGCAGTGTTTTTGTAAATGAGGAACAAGGACGCCGGGTTTTGATGCAAATCTCGTAGCGTAAGCGTAATCCACTAATAATGAGTGTCCCCGGTAAGCACATAAATGAAGAAGCGTATCGAACAAAGCTACTCTGCCATCACTCGCCGATGAAAATACGTGGTAACCTCGACCGCCACTCAGATGCAGCTGTGGACAGAAACAATCGTACCCATCAACTGTACGTGACATGATAAATATAACCCTCCCCTCCCCAAAATACATACTTTCTCCATGTAGATAACTATGTATTTTGTTTATCCACAACTACTTTTATCTTTTGTGAACTAACTGAGTTCTTAATAAGCAGGAACATAAAAGCCTCATGCATATTATTATTATAATTCATCTGAAACATGCACAAAATTAAAGCGTGCATGCGTTAAAGACGTATAATCTCATAGAATATGCATTCTCTTAACATTAGAAATTGCCTTTGAATTGTTAATGGACCAAATGAGAATTTTCTAGTTGCGAATTATGTTTTTAGCGCTTAGGTCGCTTCAGAGCGATCCAAGAAGCATACCAGAAATTGGTGAGATGGATACCATCCTTTTACGACGTAACCTTTAAATGATTCAGAAGTTTTAATATACTCCTTGAGAGGCTTGCTGGACGGAACCGCCGTTGTTCCAAACCTGCAAGGTAAAAATTGTAAACCTCTCCTTATTAGAACTAAATTATAAGTGAAGGTTTTGCATTTAACTAGCAAAACGTATTTGAGATAAAAGTACGGGTTACGCTGCGACCGTTCGAATTTCTATCGAAGGAAAATAAGGGTAAAACTAATAGCTGTAGGAAGCAGCTGTTAAAGTTGTACCATCCTCCCATATATTTATTACCGAGAATTTCCAAGTGCTGGGCTCATGACGTAGGAAAGGTTGGGGGCCGTATAAGTTAAAATTTGCTTAATGCTTCTGTTGAAAACAACCGGTACCACAGAAGAAAAACAGTGATACCTGTTAAATAAAAACTTTTTTTACGAGGCGCGGAAAGTACAATTAATTACTTTTTGAGACAATATCAGTTCAGTACACTTATGTTGCTGGCCGAAATAGCTCAAATGATTTCGATCAGGTCTGTCATTCAACAAAACTAAAGGAAGAACGTATTTCTTTGAAGAAATGGCGGTGATTTTTGCCAAAGAAGTCGATGCATTATCATCATTTACTGCCGAGTTTGGCAAATCAAAAATCATGACTTGTCTACCATATGTCGACGTAAAGTTCTGCTATGCTGTCCAAAGCCGAAAAAAGTTAAATGGACTAAGTACTGGCACATCGATGAGTTGCATTCCGTGCGAGAACATAGGAAGAACAACATACAGGTTTTCTGAAGTCAACTTAATTATACTAAAACCTGTATAACAATCGTGGTTATGGTTGATTGCAGTATAAATGAATGTTAATCCTGAATTTTCGTCTATGTTCATATTATCCGTACTGTAGTGCACGTGGCAACAATATTGTTTTGTGCCAACAATGTACTGCGCCTACAGAATCGTCAAAATGCCTTTCGAAAACAGGTTCATGTGACACGTTGACGGCAACAACGGCAGGACAATACAACAAGTGCGAAGCTATGATACCTCAGCTCAACTTAACATATATACTATATACATACATTTTTGTAAAGCTGAGCTGTACTTGAAGCTCACTTTGTTCCTTTAATTTGCCTGTAAAATTAATATCCTTGGCGCGTTATCACGTCAGCTAATCTAGTAGCCTGTTTTCACCTCACTTTTGCCCATACCGTCTTCCTGGGTGATCACGTAATATAACTCGAATGTAACGACGTTACATTAGAACGTAACTTACCCTCTGTTAGCCTTTCAAAATAAGAGGTTGATTACTTTGCTTCTTTATTGTTCAATGTACCTTTATTGTTCAAAAATACCTAGCCGTTCCATATTACCCCATCTTTTGAAATTCGGTAAAATCTGTTAAAACAAACTGCTATTAATTTTTGTATTGGCATGCATTTAAAGCATTACCAAAGTTTACTTGTATTCAACACGAAAACTTTAGGCATTAGAGAATTATGCCAAAAACGCATGGTAACAGCAATCAATTGTACGTTCCACTTGTTGTTTATAATATGCAGAAGTTCATACCCTGCTTAGGAGAAGTACTTTCATCGATCCCTTTATTTTATACAATGCAAGCAATAACACAATATCTGAAATTATCGCTTTTTCTGATTTCGATCCTGTTTTTGACATTTTGAAAACAAATTATATTAAAAATACAAAGAATAGTAGACAATGGAAATGTAAAGGCGCAGCTAATTACCCCTTTCATTACGAGAATACAAATTAGCTTTCTTTATCCATCCAAATTATGCTGCACTTTGGTATCCTTTGGGGCATATACAAATGGAAACTATACCCTGTAAGAGATTAACTAACGGTTGAAATAAACTGTATATTTAAGAATTGCTAAAACCATCGTGTAGTGCTGTTTTCGATTGTAAGCATCTGATGTTAGGCCGCGTGCAACCGATCCTAGATGGCCTTTTGTTTGGGCTCTTCGGAATTTGTTCTGGAAAATCTGATTATACTGCGATCAATACAGAAAAGCTATTGGCATACCATAAGTCGTATGTGCGTTAATGACAGTAGAAAATTCGCTCTCTCACAAAACAATCATAAAATACACATTTTCGATTTCACTTTAAAAAGTGTCATTTGCGTCAATTACGATACACTGGAATTATATACAATGTAAAAGAGTTGCACAATTCAAATAGGGATCTATCAAGTTACTGCAGTTAATCGATTACACCTATCCACCCTTACGGAGGCACTGCTCCATTTTACGGATTACCCTCTTTCCGTACTGTTATGCGTGGTTGAATTGGTCGAAATTGGAGTCGTTCGGACATCTGATTTATTCTTGACGTTATCTTTCTTTAGAAGTTTGGTCTCATCGCGTCGTTTGAGAGTCCCAGAGAATTTCGGGTGTTTCCTCTCATGTCGATTGAAATCGCCGATGCGACGGAGCGCTCTCTTGCAAAAACGGAAATAACGATTTTTGATTTTTAGATGAAACATTTCATGAACGCGTGGATACGCAGGTCCGGGCAATATTCTCCCGTGGGGTCGTCTGCGGTCACCATCTATCGTAAACGTTGCACTGCACTCGTCACATTTATGCGGGCGTTCACCGGTGTGTCCCTGTTCGTGCACGATTAAATTACCACTTCCGATAAACGATGCATCACAATAACGACACTTGTGAATCCGTTCGCCAGTATGGGCTCTCACATGTTTGATATAATCTGAACGCTGAACGAATGTTCTGCCACACTCCTGACAAGCTTACGGTCGAATGCCCTCGTGAAGACGTTTACGTCAAATTCGTTAGTCAATCAAAAAAATTAGAGAACGCATTATCGCGGCAATGACACTTGTACGGTCGAATACCACAGTGGATGTTCTCAAGTGTTTCTTAGATATCATTAGGCAAAAACTGCATTTAAAATATTGTTCAGCATCGCGCTCAGCGTTTACTTCATTTGAGGAAATGGCTCGCGACTATATTGATTACCTAGTTGAAACCTCAGCTATGATTTTCTCTTGACTAGAAGCAAACGCTCTAAGCCTTTCTTCTTCTACTTTGACATCAACGAGATTTTCAATCGCTACAGCACATATTTTCCTTTCCATACTACTAAGCATATCTTCTCGGAACTTACCGGACTCTACTGCCAATTCAGTCGTTAACCTTTGAACTTCATTGTTCCCTTTACTAACTTGTAGGATAATCTCTGCAGTTAGAGCCTCTAGTCCAGGATGAACATTGTTCACCAGTTTATCTAGTCGCACTTCATCTCAGGTCTGAGGTCTCCGGAGGCAAAAAATTTTGATATTAAACATTATGACACGGATTTCGTTTAGGTTATATACATATATACCATGGTAGATCAAAGAGTTATTTTTTTCTCCAGTACCTGTACCTTTAGAGGGGTTGCAACAAACTTTTATAACGCACTATCTGGAAATACACATTTAGAATCAGTGTTATAGACATAGGGTCAACATAGACTATGAGAGCACGTTACGATCCGAAAATAGGTACAGAAAGGCACATTACCTTTGTTGTGCCAAAGAAGTCAAAAGACGGTAGACTCGATAAACATGCCGCTTTTTCGATTCTAAATGTTTATTCACACAATGTGCATTTCATATTTTGGACGGCAAGCATTCATTGCGTTACGTTTTTTTATATATGACGATGGCCCAACGTATCGCGTGCTAGTAACCTCTTCCTTATGAACCGTTGACTGCCATCGCCATATTCGTTGTGATGTGCACAACATACACACATGCACCTGATTTAAAGGTTCATATCGGAGCGATCATTCTTTTACTCAAGTGTTTGCAAGCAATCCCACAGTGTATAAGGGAAGCTATTTGTTGATATCGTTTCACTAATCTGTTCTCCGTTGTTACTATTGTATAAGAAATAAAGTGCTACTTGAGTTATTGCTCTCGACAACATAAGTTAGGTAATCAACCTTTATGATAGTTACAGAATAGGTACAGTTTTTGCTAACCATAAACAATAGGATATTGCGTTGAAGTGGTTAACAAGATCGACAGCCGTGTCGGACGATTCTCTAATATGGGGTACCTTACTCTCTCTAATATGGGGAAAAACTCTGTATATATAATTATACTTCGTAGTTTCATAGATTTGTAAATTTTCTAAAGCTTCTTCAAAAATCTACCATACGTTACGATATGGAGACACCTACATATAGCGAAAAATTAGAAAAGAAGAAATCTAACTAACAAGATATATTCCGGTTTGCAATCTCTCTATGCTTATAACTTAATACCGTAGACGAATATCGTAGGCAATATGGTAAATAACGAAATACAGACTTAAAGAGGAACAATCCATCGGTACGCCATATTATATGTCCTCATATCAATATCATAATTTACTTTGAGCATGATGCTTCTATATGATATTTAAAGTTAAGAAAACACATTATTATCTCTTATTAGCTTGACGGTTTCATTCAAAGATTAGATTTGAATAAAATGCATAAAATTCGCGATAGTCTGTACGATGCAGTTATATGCCTGAACACTAAACTCCCAACAGCCAAACCAACTGCCACATCCTCAATCCATCCAGCTAATAATCCTACTAACCCAACTGAAACT
>NW_019214156.1:260795-283290 GCF_002532875.2 Varroa jacobsoni | reverse complement strand
ACATATATATATAGGGGCCAACGTTTTTACTTAGAGTGGTAAAGAACCTCATGTTGAAGGAAAGTTTATGAAAAAATAGTCTGTATTTGCCTGTGTAGGGTTGATGCGTAAAAAACGAAATAGAGTCATTTAGCGTGCTCACCAAAGGATGTCGCTGAAGCCAATTGTGACTCCTATAATCGTACGCACATCACTTCATGTTGCGTTTACAACGCTTGAGCCAATAACTCTATTCCTTTATACACTATCTATAGTACTACTGTAAATAAGTTTGTTGAAAAACAATTTGGTTCTTGGAGATTAAGCAATAGGTTGCTCTATGATGATTTATATCTGGTTACGTCCTTTGTTTTTCCTTCCTAGAATACTGCAATAATATTGGCTGACTACATTCTGATATGATATTCTGTAGTCAGTAAGTTAAAGAGTAGCCAAGACTATGGGTATTTATTTTAGTAAGAAGACTAAGATATGCAAAGACATAATACTTTGTCATCACAGAAAAATCGCCTATCTGCAATGTCGAAATGAAATTCTCCCTCTAACCAATTGTATTGCCATTTCTATATGTGTGAATTAAAAGCATATGCAGCGATTATATGAACCTGGAGAGAAAGCCTTTTTATGTCCATTTATTGCCTTCGCGGATGATTAATGCTCTCTTGGAAAAATGTTTGTTCGCTCACCTGTAAGCCATAACGGTCCTCTCGGGATGGACTGTGACGACGTTGCCATCAGGATCTTTCTCATAAAAACCTTTGTCTGTAAGCTTCACTAGACTTTTACGCGGTTTTATTGTGCTCACTGCAGCTGTAAATCCTTCGCCCTCCGCTGCATCTTGATCGCTCCCAACTACAACCATCAAGAGAATAAATAACCCTCTTTCTTTGTACAAATTATAAGAGAGTTAACGCCTACTTAACGGGTTCATGACAAACCAAGCTCTGACAACATATGTAGCTCTCTTAGCATTTATAATTAGATACGTAAATACCTCTTTCCATTCGATTTTCAAGTATTGATTCATTCTTTTCAGCGCAGATCAGGTACGCTTCGACTGGCAGTTCCTCCTCGAAAAGTCGTATATTGGCGCTGAATTTTGTTGGCATCAGCTCCTTCATAGACCATTCTTCACTCTGATCAGATACAAGAACATTAGGTGTGTAGTTAGAAATGTTAGGCAGAAAGTGGCTAAGGTAGCAGGCAGCATGTCCTAACAGCTCTGTCGCACGATGTGGACAAAAATAAAAGCAGCTCAGGTAATGTTACAAATGTTCGTAACAAGATAGAATTCAAACTAACTTGACTAATGATAACTAACTGTAAACATGTAATGATAACAGTAAAATGAATAAACACAAGATTTATTCACGAAACCATATATTTTATCTAAGAAAAATGAGAGGAGACGACACATATTGTCCGTCAACATAACATTGCTGTCGTTTAAATTTCTTGTTAGGCTTGCGCATCTGAAAAACTGATATGTCTCACCCTTCTCATAGCGTCCTGGTAAGACATGGAGGTGACACCCGAAAATATCTCTCCGAAAAACATAATGCTTTTATTATACGTATCTTGGCTAAGTATGTCCCGGTCAGATACGACTGTCAGTATGGCATCCGATAAAACCTGTTTGAGAACGTTCTTCATTTTGATGAATGTAGTGCATTCCACATCAAACCCAAGATCTGAAAAAATCTTCGAAGTACAGGCGGTAAGAAGTGCTTAAAATGTCCGGGACAAACAGGTTTTTTCTCGATATGAGTTTAACGACACTTAGGTTTAGTAAGTCTTTTATCACGCTTTCAGTGAGTGTCTGCTGGTATAATAAATTTGTCGCAAAACAAAATATACAGAGACAATTTATTCGACTAATTTAAATATTGTGTCAAATGAATAAACGTACCATAAGTTCTATATCAGAGTAGCCAGAAGCCTCCTCGCTGTGGCGATTAATAATATCCGCTGCGGTCATCAATCCGCTCAAAAGATTTGAAAACTGTTCATTCTCAGGACGTAGGTTGAGTTTTTCTTTTAGCGAAGTCACCTGCAACATATATATTTACTTCCATATTTGGTGTCTGGTAGTAATAACCACAGACTCAGGTAAACTTTATCAAAACCATCGTATTGTATACAGAACAAAATATATGCCTATGAATTGTAGTAAATTTCATATGATACTGAAGCTTGATACCTACCACCGGAACACTCAGAAAGGCTTCTCATTGAATATATTACACTGATCGGAAGGCAATTTCGGCAACCTTTAATTTTTGCACCTTTAATATAGTAATTTTGTTTGTAGCGTGGCATGCTTCGTCTTTACACTGTTGCGTTTGTTGCATTTTTAATTTTAATTTAACTTGTAGTATTTTTCTGCGAAATCAAATCGTCTGACTGAAAAACTGCACATCCGCTACCATCTTTTTCGCCGCTTTTTATCTAGTAATCACTTAGTTGAGAAAACGATATAATATGACCTTAGGCCTTGTCATTTTCTATATATTTACATGAGTATCTGGCAGAGTTTGCCGAATTGGTTTTGGTATTTTATATCGGCTTTGGAATTAAAATTATGCTTAAATCATAAAATAAGGCGACAAAAAGTGAATGGCAAATTTGTAGACTCCGTCGAAAGGCAAGTCGGTCCGGTCACTGTATGAAGTCTCTGCGGTAGCAAGCGAAACGATTTTTACCTAAGATCAGTATAGTGAACGCAAAGCTTCTAAAGCAGCATTCAATCGAAAAAAGCTAAGTCACGCCTCGGATAAGCCTCAATATAAACAGCACATAGGGTTCGGTCCAAGCTAAAAGGAGTATTTCACTATTGTATACGTTCTCTATTGTAATCGAGAAAGTGATATGACCAGCGCAGATTGCGCTTCTACTAACTTTATTAAGTTTAGTCAAACATTTGATCATATAAAGATAAGAAATCGAAAATTTTATTAGACTCGGTTTTTGACACAAACCGTTCCGTCGAATTACAGCACACAACTTGATTATGCATAATTATGGGCAATTATGCACAAAAAAAGGTTCTACCAGAAGTTAGTTTTCTAACACTAAGTTAAGACTAACTTAATGGAATTGACGGTTTGGACAAGTTCCTATTGAGCCGAGGGTCATCTCGCCAAAGTCGTCAAAACGGCAAACATAACCCTCTCATAAGTCAAACTATTTAATGAGTCATAGCTGTCTTAAGTCTTCCTAGTCACGTCTCTTTTCTGGCGCTTTTACAGCTTTTGAGGTAACTGTTTTACTCCTTGAGGGTATCGAACTCATACAACTATCAGCTCGGAACCAATATTATACCTTTGCCGGGTTGATAACGCCTCCATCTATAAGTTCAACGCAATGATGGTTAATTTTCTTTTCTTGGTTGCTATTGCTGAGATTTTTTGTTTCCGAATCGCAACATGTCATCACGACGCAATCATGCTGAAAATTCTAATAATACACGTAGGCAAGAACTAGCGTTAGACCTACGAATAATTTACTTGAACGAGTGACTGATGGTATGAAATTTCGCGGGTTAATTCTTATAAGCAATCGCTATTCCATGTAGGTGTTATTTATTCGGCTCAACAATGATGGCCCATGTATGAATGATAATTTCCAGCTTGCCTAGTAAAACTTCAATTATGAAATTCAGCTCAGTTAAAAAGCGTACCTTATCAAATTTCATTCGCATGAAGGCATCAGCCAGCTTTCTTTTAACAATGTACCCAACAAATGTTTCGAGGTTATCGTTAGTACTTGGCGAACGGTCGATAAGAAATGCAAACATTCGGCCGAGCTGCTTACGCCCCGCGCGAACCGACGCTTCAACGACTTTAAAGGCCTGGGGAGTTCGTTTGCCGATTGGCGTTTCAGCTTTCTATAATTCAAAAGTGAAGTTAAAAAAAAAAACAAGAATATTATTGTGATCCTGGATTACAGTTTGTAATAAAACTAATCGTACTATATGATGCATCAAACATATGAAACATATGGCTGTCTTCAAACTAATAGGAAATCTTTTAGAAAGTGAGAGAACTCGCCAAATGGAATTTTCACAATGAGACTATGGTTTCCTTGGATTTCATTCTAGCAGTAGACAATGAAACTACTTTGATAATTACATGAAATTGGTAACGACGGCTGCGTGCAACCAGGATTCGGGTAGACCCGAAACACGCCTAAAAAACTAAAATCCAGGACAACCACAGTTTCGATCCACCGTCTGAAACTACGCGTCACCAGATCTATTAGATTTGCTTTTCGTTATAATTCTAATAATAATTTGCAATGATGATAAATTGTATCGCAACATGATGCCCAACATAATTTTTTAATTTTTGGCGATGCCAACTCTTTACCAACATCTTCAACTGAACTAGGTAGTTAAGTTTATAGCAAGCACACAAAATAAAACAGTTTATGATTATCGGTATGATTTTCTATTTATTTTTATTAAGAGTATAATGTTTGTCTGGTATTGGCTGAAGTAATCCCTGCAGAAAAATATATATTTACCATGCATTTGAAATGATTTCAGTCGAATCTACATTTAAAGGCGAAATATTAAAATAACACTTTTTTTTCTCTTATTGACAATCTAAAGTTTTTAACATTCTTAATCAATAATTTATTTGACTATTGCTCGATTATACTGCTTACATTGAGCGCAAGATACATAAAATGTAATAGGAGAGAGCAGATGGTATTTTGTAATTCTGTCCGATGACGAGCTAATGCTCACCTCACCAAAGAAAATAAATGAACCTCCTACGTCAGCGTCGATATCAAATGGTACAACCTCCATCGCTGTCGACTTATTGCCATCCTGCTCATCGTCTTCATCATTTGAAACAGCTGCCTTTTTTGGGAAGCGTTGCGATGGATCTCGAGGTGTTGAACCTACTTTGGAAGGACTTACGGTGCTTGAAGACGCCTGCAGTTCTACCTCTTCTTCCGAATCCGAGATTTCGTGTGCGCGCTTTTTAGGCATTTTGACTCGGAAACAGCCTGCAACCAGTAGAATACAGAATAATTTTTAATTGTATTGCAGCATAAAAAACGATGGGATAGAAACGTGCTTTTCAACTATATTTGACCGCAGATGAGTGCTTATATCACGCGCACAATAATGCTCAATGAATAATCATGATGGAACTTAATAAATACTTTACATGCTAATTTTTGTTATTTAAATATGTTAAGTGTCATATATTCACACGTTTGGATAGCCAAACAGTGGAATAAATCAATTTACATGTATAGTGAAAATAGTATGTAATATATAACTTTTTTTTTACTTGACCTAAACTATTTGACGGATTGGCTAGTATGCATAAATGTTCCTAATAATTTTCTGATTATAGTTGCCAAATAAATGTATATCAGTGCATGAGAAGGATACGTTTCGGCTACACGTCGCGAGAGGCAAATGAAAACTCGTAATAAATGAAGAATCGATTGCTCGAATGCTTTTGTTGTCAATATACTGATAACTGGGCGTATTCGAACACAAGCCAGTGGTACCAACATTTATTTCAAATAATATACAAAGTAGAAGGTTCTAAGAATTTGTATTCAAACATAATTGGTTTACGGTAGGAAATTATATAAACTCCAGATGCAGTTTCACGCTTAAATTACGCTTAAAGTACTTCTTCATACAATCGATAGATTATATGGGCTTCTTACTGATACTATGTACTAAAGGTTTCGAGTCCGGTATCGGACTTTTAGAATGAAACAAAGTGGGTCTATGTCTCGATTCGAATTTAGACTACCATGTACTCCTAAGTTCTGGAGGCAAATACGTTTTCCACTGAGCTATCACAAAGAAAGATACATATTGGCGGGCGCATCCCACTACGCTTGTCATTGATAGACATTTTTTAAATTCTTCAATTAAGCCAATATTTTCTTTATATTCTGTTTATGTAACCACCAAATATCGCTACCGTTAGTAGATTCGCCCTCCTTGTACTTCGTTGATCGACAACTTTATTCTTATATTGTCATAGCACAAGTCACAGACATTCCTATGCACTCCCTTGGACAAAACCATTCTGCGCTCCCTTCTACACCCATTCAAATTTCCCGCCTTCCTTCCAAAATACTAGCAGCTTCCTAAACAGCATAGACGTTTAGCTAGTATTTACTCCTTTTTACTTCGTTTTTGTACTAGACAACCAGATTGTTACTATTAGGTACTTGCATCCCTAGCAAAACTTCGGCTGTTCCCATCGATCACGAAACTTAAAATAAAGTTTGGACTTTATTGTTTTCGAGGCGTCCGTAGAGGGCGCTATGATCGCCCACCTGGCGACTCGGCGCGTTTCGCCGCTCCTCGCTATGTTAGTTGACCATGGTGCGCTGGGCGCTAGTGGGGCTAGTGCTCCTGCACGTTTCGCTGGCAGCTCGCTGCTTTTAAAAATTTACTCTCCCTCCCTCTCTCTCCCTCTCTTCAATACGGTAGTGGCGGCGGCAACAACAGCAAAAGCAGGCGGTAGCTACCACAACGGGCTGATCACAACAGACAGAACGCAACGTCGACCGTCCCGCGGTGTCGCGTTCGCTAGTATCGAGCGAACAGCCGCTACGGTGCACCCGACGGATGCCACTGCCGGGAATAGAAATACATCGTATACATAGAGCTAAAGAGAAAAAGAAAGTGCTTGTCTCAGCAGCAGCGATGGCGGCAGTCGCATTCGGTGCTCTCCGCGTGTACGCGAACGTGCTGTACGTAGCGTGACGAGCTGAGGTGTGTGGCTGAGCTTCGTTCATCGTTTAGAGTAGTAGAAGTTGGCAGATACCTGCTGCTTCGTGATTTGTTCGCTGATCTTTCCAGTTTTGAATACCGCAGTTATTTCTACTTTTGCTGCTATTACCTCTACTAGCACTATTGTAACTGTTGTGCTGTCGAAGCCCGGCAGTTTGTGCTCAGGTCGGATACCGTTGAGTGTTCCTCTGCAGCGGTATAACAACAGCAGTAGTTCTAATATTTGAAATAGAAGTAGCATCACATTAACAAACAAAGTACTAACAGAAGTTATTCGCAAGAGAGTTTTTGTTATTATCATCGCTGTCGTCGTCGTCGTCGTCGTTGTTGTTTTTCTGTCCCTGAAAGTGGGATGGATCGCGGCCTCAAGTCGTCAAGGTTGTTGCATCTGACGCACGTTGTGGATAAGGTTCTATCATTGTCTGACTGACTACCGCTCCTGTTTTTCCCTTTTCATCGTTCTCGTTAGAAGTGGTTCATTGATGCATTGTCGCCAAATTGCGCTGGGAGCTGCAACTGGTAGAAAAATAGAAGCCTTGCAATGATAACATTTTCACTACCGTAGGTTAGTACGGTCGTTATAGGAGAAGAGAACTATCAGCACAACTTGTTGTTTAAATTGCGCTGTCCATTAACTCCGTCGGATATACACTAATTGATCATTCCATAAAAATAGCCCTGCCTTAACGCTATGGAATAGCCACAAGGACTTGTAAAATCGTAACGGCCTTGACGGCTTCTTCAATGTGCTTTATACCTCTACTGGAATACGTGATTAGCTCTTAGACGGACGGCCTATTTCAAGAAAGAAAGTAGTCGAAGACACCCTCGCTGTAAATGGATCTAAGAGAACAGAAGCGAACGGTTGCCGAACAGAAGTTTTCAGATTAGAGAACGCCACTAGTGTTAAAGCAGAAGTTCGTTCGGACAGTCTGGGTAGTCTGCTGGCTGCCATAGGCCCCAATATCAGTTGGCATCAAATGCGGAAACGAAACCCGAATACTGACGTCTTAATTTTCGGTTGCACTGAAAAAGCAACTGAAGTTGTTGGTCGATAAGCGAAGTTATGTTTTACTTCGTCTGGTTTTATTATGCGTCTGTCTGGCAGCCTTTCGGCGTCCATCGTCATGTTATTCGTTAATTTACTGAAAAACGAAGTGCGGTGCCAGTTGATGTGAATATATTCTTGTGCTTGCATCCGACCTGGGTGGTCACACAGTTACGACTAGCTAGTTGGAATAATTGAGTCGTTGGTGTCTGTGGAGTCCGTGGGATTGTCCTGTGCTGTGTGCGAAATCTTTTCTGTTTATTGCTTCGATCTTGTTGGCGTGCGTGTTATCTGATGATGATTGTGTGTGTTCTATGAAACGTTGTAACGAAGTCTGAACAGGAATGCCGTCGTTTGCTGTGTTCGATGACGACTTTCAAAAGACTGACGAAGTGACGAGGTGCAAGGATAGTGCCGCTACGAGACAATCTTTCCCATTCCGTCGATCGGAACCACTGTGAGGATGAGTTCGATGAAAGTGACGGTCAATTTTGGTGCGGTCCGAGTAATCGTACCGTGCGGAGTCGGCGATATACCCGTTCGGGAGGTGCTCGAACTTGCCGTTGTCCGTTACAAGAAAGCAACCAACAAGGTGGGTACAAGACATAAAGTGGGTTTGGAATAATACTACGTGCCAGGTCACCAAATAATTCGCACTATCTTACAATCAGCGATACGGGCCATGTTCGCGATGGGCGTAAAATAAGCAGCGAAGCTGAAGTTATACTCAGTTTTACCTCCAACGCTTAAATGTTCGCGATGCTATGGCAGACAAGTTTCATCGAACGTTTTTCAAGTTGACAGTAAGATTTGTGAAATGATTCTGGTATCGTTGCATTATCGCTACCCGGCTGATAAATCGCTACCAATCTTCTAGCAATATTTATTGCCGATAAGTGTTTTCTTACTACGAATAAAAAGAACGTTCTGTGCTGGGCGCAGGAGACGCAGCAACCTGTTGAGGAGTTGCCTTGATTCTCGGTAAGATCCGTTGAATGTTCTTGCTTATCTGCATGTTTGTGAATGCTTCTATCAATGCTTCAATATCAGTTATTAGCAGCTGGTAAGACGAGTAAAGCTTGCCGCGTTTGGAATGTTCATCAATAGCAAATATCCTTGGCCATGTACTGGCAGACAGGCACAGGTGTATAAATCCTTGGAGGAAATCTTTCATTTTAACCTATGTTTGGTTTCATGTGTGCAAATCATAGCTGTCTATGATCTCGATAACGTTTCCGTGTTACTAAGGTTGTCGCTTAAGTCTACAACGAACCTAATTTTCAACGAAAGTTCGTAGGTAGCTACACAACATTATATATTGATTCTAATTAGATATGATGTTTTCGGACTGCTTTTGAATTCTGTATTTTCCAAAATATAATTTTTTCTTTCGAAATTCATTTCTTTTACACCAAATTCTTTCAAAGGAGTTCTGTGGGGAGCGGAGAAAGTCATTGAAGAAACCGAAGACTATCAAATGGGTTAGGGAGAGTCTCGACCCTCCCTAATCCATTGATTGCCGGCTGTAGCCACAATGAAATATCACTCTTCTGTTGTAATTAGGCGCTTGTCTTGAATGCCTTGCTTTAAACAGTTGAACAGCTTAATTTTTTTAATGTGTATTTTTTTATTTTATTTATACCTTAACATAGCATTTCTTTAAGCTAATGCGTTGTTTGAGAGAGCCTCTTAGAAAAGCACTTCCCTGCGAAATGTGCAGCCTCATTGGCTAGTGTGGTTTTAGCTTGGGGGTTTTGAGGGGTGCTACTACATGGATTTTGACCTACTTTCAATAACATTACTGTAGAGTATTCACTTTTCATCATTCGTCATTATTTTGGCACGACAAAAAAATTATCCTCAGCTAATTTTAAAGGGTGACCGAAAATGGTGCATGGCTCTCCAATTAGTGATTGGCCCAGTCGTGAAGCATGAGCTTAATTCAGTCGTTGTTTAGTAGGTGTTCTCGAACCGTTGAATTAAAGTATTAGGAGGTTTTGTTCGAAGGCCAAGTTCGACAAGCCTTGAATAATAAAGCCCGAAGCCACTGTTTTCTTTTTTAACGTATTAACCAAAAAATATTCCATATCCAGCTCTTTTCGAGCTACCCCTACAAGTTCTGGTGATGATGGTTGAACTAGAAGACGACAAGTTTGCCTCTGTGTCGACCCCTTCATTTTCTGTCGGGTTCCCCCTCCGTCGCTGCGTCGTTGTTACCGTCGACAGTAGCACATATTAGCAAGTGCATCACCTTGTTGTTTGTATCTGCTCCTGCTGTTGGCGGCAGTAATTCCAGAGCGGAAAACAATTCGTTGGTTTGGCTTATGAAAAACCACGACGAGAGTTACATACAGCAAATGCCGTACCACATAATCCTGTGCTAAAAGAAGGAAGCGAATGATTCGAACATCGGCGGCATAAAAACTCCTTTGTGTACTGCTGCTGTGCGCGTGAAATAGTATGTTATTTCAATGTTATATCTACCGAAGCCCAGGATATGACAGGAAAAACTACTTTACTGCGAAAGGAAAAAGAAGCCTTCCCAGCAAATGTTCCCAGTGAAACAGTAACGGTGGCCAAAAGGTATGTGCACACCGGTGGTTTCTAGTTATCGTTTATAGTTAATGCAGTCAATATATGAGCGCGTGTTTGTGTGCCTATTCATGTAATATCATGCAGCTGGTTTTTGCACAGAATGGCGTCATGTTTAGCTTTGCGTCTGTCGAACGCTCCACAGCAATAACAATAATAATAATAGCGGCGTCAGCGGCGGTTATCCGTTGCCGCCACTGTCGTCGTCATCGTCGTTGTTGCAGCAGAAGCTCACATCGTGTCTCGTGTTGCTGTGCCGGTCGCGTGCTGGTCAACAACAGCAGGCTGTCTTGCTGCGCCGTTGAAAAATGAATAAAAACGATGTCCAGTTCTGTCGTCTGCTGTCCTAATCAACAAGTGACTGCTGGCTACTGTTTTGCGGTAATAAGATGTCAGTATCAAAACAACGGTAGCAATTGTCAAAGTAGAACGCGACACGGATGATTTCGGGTTATTGAAGATGTTGAATTCTGCAATGGACGAGCACAACAGCATTGACACAACTTTTGCTACTGCCAGCACCATTACTGCAATCTGCGCCTACGGCGTTGAGTACAAAGCACTGTGTCGGTGATAGCGACTCCCGTTTTGAACATTTTCATTTGGCTTGCAATTCCCTGGCATTGAGACGACATCAATGTTGCTTACCGGGATCAGCCGGTCAACAGCGTTAGTAAATTACGCGATCTTTTCTAAAATGGAGTGCGCATAACTGATGGACATACTGACCGATCGTCCGATATACCTTTCGCTCGGCGTTCCTCTAGGGGGCCATCACATTACTTGCAACACTTGGCAACACTATTTGCAGTGGTACCACTAATGCTGATAGTTTCCTTCGTGCTCCGGTTGCAAATTCCGTTGGCATCATAAAAAGAGATGAGTACAAACCGGAAAAAAAGCTAACCGGATTCACAGATAACGAAGTCCTGCAGCAACAGGCGCAGAGCCGCAGGCAAAATTTGCAACTCAAATAAGCTGACAGCAAAGAAGCGGACAAGTCTTGGGCCTTAGGACCGTATCGTCAACGCCCCTTCACCGGTTTTAGAAAGCAGTCGTGACATAGATTCATACTGATTAATGAAGCGTGCTAGTGTACTAAGTCAAGGTACTTATCAGAACCCAAAAACATGCGAACACACCTCGGACTTCATACGTCTAACTATAATTACCGTCACCTTTCACTGCGTTTGGGGTCTTATACGGTCATAAGTTTTGAATTCAATTGCCCATTATGAGGCATCACTCTTACCCATTCTATGCACTTCGATAACTTACAGCAAATAATTACTGTGAACGTTAAGAGTTGCTGTGAAGTAGAGTAGTTGTCAAACTAGAAAAGTTATATTACTGTAAGGCTTTTAACAAAAAATGACAGCCAAAAATATATCAAGTGTCGTTCAGCGTGTTATGCCAAGCTTAGCGTAAAATAATAATGTACATGTTAGAATTAAAATGTTAAGTGCCATACTTTTGAGTATTACCATGTTTTTACTATTACCGCGCCGAGCAGGTATGTATCCCAATAATATCGGCCGCACGGTGGCCCTTGGATAGGATTAGATATTTGACCGCACTACTGTAATTGTCCAATGATTGTGATTGATTCAGTGATTGCGAAAATCGTCCAAAAAGTGTCTTCGCGGTATTTTAAATTTAAAGATTTTCGTAAGCGCCTTGTTGACATTCGTAGTTAAAATTTGATTCTATTAAAACAGCGAACTACGCGTTTTCATATGAAAGACAAGCCACTTACCCCAGTTATTAACTTTGTAGTTTACCCTGGCTGAATCCTAAGACCGTATTTTTCTTTCTACTGATAATCGTATGCCTGTACTTATTACAGTTGTCTGTAAAGTCCTGCTACAGTTATAATAGTCCTATGAAAAAAGTAAACGAATGAGTCGGCCGAGTAGCCGGTTGTGTCAGTTAGCCGGTGTGTTAGTTCTGTCCATCAAACTCCAGACAAACCCTGCTATCCATCTAAAATCCAAGCCACGATCAACGCCTCACGAACCTTACCGTTAACCTGATCGTCGTTTAGCTCGCTCGACGTTTAGTTGAGGCCGCATTGCGCGCAGAAATGTGGTAAACAAATAGACATAGGCAGTGGGCAGCATGCGGTCATGGCAGTCTGACACCGCTGAGGTAGAACACAACGCACACGACATCTTTTTATTTATATAAAGTATTTACATAGAAGGTGAACGGTTGACCGTTCTTCAATGCGGTGTTATTATTGTTATGCTTGTCGTTTTCATATAAGGTGGTAGGTATAAGCAGGTAAAGCACCGACTCGTGCTTAGTGCTTGCTATTTTTAATGGCAGAAACGAATTTTTTTGCCTCATGTACAACAGCAACAGCAGCAATATAAAAATCGAATCCTTTTAATCCGTTTAATGCTGTTGTGATGTGAGAATCAACGCGAACCGATCCGGTTTCTCGAACTGAAGGACTAGAGGCTACCGTCTCCTCTCTAATAATTATGTTGTGTGTACTTTTCTAGGCTGTAGAAGTTCAATGCAACAGTCATGACACTGCGGTTGTCGACGTACTGATATGTACGCGTTAGTATCGATATTGGGGCTCGTTTTCGTCAAGTTTATCGAAAGCGGCTGGAGATAGTTGCGCGAACTCTGTGGTGTCTATAGACGAAGAGAGAAAGCGGAGAAATCGTAGCACTATTTATATCGCAAACGGATACAAAGAGATAAGTGATTGTTGGCCTATAGTATGCTCACGTCGTGTGCCGCCTGCTTTGAACGACGGCTAGCAAACGAATCATTGCTATAGTAATTATGCCAAGAAAAATACTGCTGCCGATACTGATTATGACGGTGATAACGACGTTATTACTATTTTTCTGGTGCTGCCAATCAATATTATGCTAGTAGTAGCAGTAGAACGCCAAATTAACTCCCGTGTCTCAAACGAAATGTAGACTGTACCTTTTTCCTTTGCTGGAAAAGAAAGTTGCGACAATAAGGAGTGAACGAGTGGTTGTTGGAGCTGCAGTAATGGGTGGCTCAAGTTATCCTGTGTTAGCTACTACTGTGAACGCATTTGTGTGGTGCTTTTTGTTCGATCGCGTGCAGTCTGGTTTGTCCGTTTGCCTAAACTAACCGCGCAAAGCGAGCCGATGCTGCGAACATCTAGTAAAGCGGGTAAACCAAGAACAGAATCCCCTTGCTGATTCCTCTTTCAACTAGCGCAGAAGTGTCAACAGGACTGGCCGTTGCAGCGGAACCGCAATATCCGGAAATACAAGCATTGAAGACGCTGTAATGCCAGCCACGCCTGCTATATAACACTATCCTTCACAAACGACCCGAATAATGGCCACTCGGGTTCTGTTGACGGTAACAATAGTAACGAATGTTCTATGTAAGGATTGAATCAACGGGGTGGGGCCTGTATGGGGTAGAATGAGGAATTGCGAAGGCAAAATAATGAATTGAACTTATATAAATGTAACGAATAATTCAGAAAGTAGGATCACATATATTTGCAATGACTATTGTAGCATAACAGAATAACATGAGACATAATGAAATTTGATTACGGCTTGTTCGTCTTTTTTTTTTTAATTTTAAAGTTTTTTACGAACACAAATTAGTATTTCGTTGTACGAGAGCATGGGTGTTAGCGCAACCTATGATGATAACAAAAATAGTCGAAGGTTAATCGAAAAATGCCTTTGAAACAGCATTTACTACTAGTACTTAGTACTTAAGATCAAGCGTGCAGGCGCTTCCCTGAGCTTTCTAAGTGCTTCATGTATACGTTGTTTCTACGAGGCACAGACGTCGAAGATACTGCCAAATGCGTTGCGTCTATGCATGTTGCAACGATATCAGAAGTGTCTGGAGCGCTCACATGAGGATAAAACTCATACATATGTAGATACTTAATATTTTCCCTTTCTGAAATGAGTTCAATTGTAAATTAGCAAATTTATTTTCTTTTGTTTTTTAGGCAGCTATTCTGCTGCCAGTGCGCTGAGTCGCATTTAGACCAACAATTAGAAAATTTCCCGCCAACTTTTTCCCACCTTGACGTTTCCTCAGTGTACGGTGTTCGTGGCCAGTGCATACGCCGACAAGTGTTTCGCATGTAATGGCATCAATAGCGTCTTGTGCCGTACAGTGACTCTTTAAACATGTTGAATCCTATTGAAACCTTCGTTTTGGCTATACAGCGAGCACGACGATGACGACTATAGCAAGTCACGAACTGCTCTTTTCCAAGCTACCGTTATAGGATTGTTAGTGAATCGCTCTTATGTGTTTTTGCGTACATACTACATGATATTATTATTAGTATTACATATTATGATACGCTAACAACGGTTGATTTTCGTGAAGCCATAGAGGCACGAATGTTTTGCTAGATCGTTCCTGCCGCGTAGAAGTAAGTCATCGTATATGTATGCTGCGTTGTTGTCGTTTTGTCATTACGTTACGCGTATGATCAGTGATTGCTGTAGCAATGCTATTACTATTATTATTACCACGTATTTCCCCTATTGGTGTGAGATATGTTATGCACAAATTAATAACGCATAGATGAATAGACAGCGACCGCTGTCTAACGCAGTAGCTACTAACGTCGCCTCGTTAGTTTGGTGTTAAATGATGAATATCACAGCGTTGTCTTATATACGTAAGTAGGAAAATAAATGGAGCTATACAACAAGGACCGGCGGTGTCACACTCATCGTCCGATCGAGCGCTCAGCTACTACAGAGACACACAGATATTCGTTTCAGCCTTCACCTAGTCCGATTGGCTTCTATACTGAACGAAGCCGATCGCTGTAGGCACTGTTACTTCGCTACGGTGCTAAACACTACCGAAGCCGACTGGACCGCTTATTGTAGAAGCAGTGCTTTCGTTATAGTTCATCTTGGACAGCTGTTGACATCCTCTTTCTGTTAACCAGTAGCGTTATGAAGACGAATTGAACGAAGCTGAACGACGATGACAACACAAAGTTCGGAGCTGAGTAAATTGTCTACTTCAAGTCAAGCGAGAAACTGCGTGAAGCTCTGGTGCCCCGGGGATGTTCCATAGACCCTATCTGACTTCGTCGAACTGCCACGACTACTGTTGTTATATTGCATTACCCTGTATTGTGCATGTTACTCTGACACTAGGTCATAACTACTGACGCAGATGTTGTCGTCTGAGCAGCAAGAATTGGCAAAACTTCACTAGTTCTATCTATTGCGTGATTAGTCATCATTCGGCGTGTAAGTATGCTATTCAGTCTGCACGCATTGACGAGCAAAGAGTCGCTTCATCCATCTTTGCTGCTGCTGCTGCCGCCGCTGCTACATCTGATCGGCTTTTACGGCCGTTGTCATTGCTCCTACTGTTGAATAATCCAGAAATTCGAAGAACGATGATTATTAGTTAGCTAGAGTGATGGTCGTAGCAGCCTAAGCAGGGTAATCGTTGTTCGTTCGTCTTTTGCTTGAACTTGAACAAAGGAAAACATTCAAGCTGGTAGTTAAAAAGCTGGTAGAAACAACAAGCGTCGCCTACAATTCTCCTTTAATGATTGTGGGCTAAAGTCGAATATGCGCAAGACGCAATAGATACTGTGCGGTCGCGTGCATTTGTGTGTGTACGTGTGCACCAGCGAGCGATGGCAACGATGGGGAAAATGTAATTCAATTATATTGAATGCATGTATATCGTAGTCATCACCATTATCATTCGAATAATAATATGGTAGTAGTTTCCAACGTCTTTCTACTACTTTTGACAAGATTTTCCAATGCTGAATCTTCGTTTTAGCGAAAACAGTGCCAGTAAAAGTACTCTGATGAGTAATGTACCGTATGTTGAATTCACATGATATACAGTGTACACAATGCATATTTAAGTTTTTTTTTTTTTTTTTATTGTTAATTAGATTCGTATCAGGATGATCGCATCGTAAGGAGAGTTGCTTCAGATGTTCGAGAACGATTCAGACGCTATCATTTAGGGTAATTGTCGCTTTAGTATCTATTTTTCTGAGATGTCAAGAAGCGTGAATAGCTTTGTTCGTCAGGATTAAGTCGAAAACGAAGTATCGTCTTAAATAAAAAAACAGTGATCCAATTAATACATAGATAATAATTTATTCACTCATTATTTACCGAATTATCTGCATATATCTTACAATGCCGTAGGTCTTGTTCTAAACTTGCAATGAAATAGCTCGTCGTAGTTCTATTGTCAAAAAAATAATTTTACGTGGTCATACAGCCTACACGTTTGAGAAAATATGGTAGCGCAAAGTAAGATCCGAATTAGGCAACAGTTCATTCGCCCTACGCCAGAATCTGCCGTAAGTTAGTGTTATTCGTTTATAGCAACTGTTGTCTAGTTGTGCAATTTATGAAAATATACCTCGATATAGTATGTTTTTCCCGTTACTTGATTCGAAGCATGAGACCAATAATGGTATTAGTTTAAGATGTCTAAACGTCTAGCCCTGTTTCGCGTATTTACGGCGATGCTAACGTTCGCTATTAATCGGAAGACGACGTATAGCTTTAGCATAATCAGCGAAAACATTTTCGGAATCGCTGTTTATGGCAGCGATCTGATGTCCACGTCACCTGGCTGTGGCATGCACCGTCTCTGGTGCGTATGACTGTTAATTCCATGGCGATTGCTCACTCAGTTATTCAGAGAATCCAACCCCAGTGTAACCTAACCTACATACCTAGTAGTCTTGGAGTTTGTATGGCTTAGTTTATTTGTATAAGTGCTTCATTTGAAGGTGATGATGATATGTGAACGAGATTGGGTAAGACACTCGTGAATATGCCCGCAAGTAAGCACTTCCAGGGATAAACGTGATGACGACCCGCTTTCCAATGGCCAACGGTCTGTTTCTGAAGCGCTGCGAGCATATTGTTCATCGGGCATGTGGTGACAGTGTTGTAATGCTTATAAAACCTATTCAGTTTGTTTCTAAACGCTGACGATTCTGGTAGGGCTGTAGGTATTTGGCGAAGCGCACTTTGTGCTTATGGCCTTATTTTCCGACATATAGGGGCTGTAAGTCCCGCCTCTTCCTTTTATATGGCAGGCGATTTCTCCAAAACGGGGGATATTTTTGACTGAATTTGGAACAAATGCCATTAACCTCTACAAGATTTGATATTGACTGAACGGGTATATATACTACGTATTAATTAACTTTGTTATATCATGACAGGCTTATTCATTATACAATGGTGATAATCCTTCTCGTTGGAGATAATGCAAAATTCCTTGTGGGAACCAGTTCTCTAGAGCAATAATAGAAGAAGGCTTGTTTCTATCTTTAGCGTACGCACTTGTTCGAAGCTTTACTCAGTGTAGGCTTCAAAAGCTCACACTTGTTTGATATGCAATATATATATAAAAGATAACAAGTACGTTTCCTAAAATATCCTTACTTTAGTAGTATCTCAATAGAACTTTATTTGTTATTCAAATATGTTGCAGTCATATTAGAGTCTGAATCGGTACGATTGCTTGTACGGCAGTGAGGATTAGATGTGGCTATACGATTCATAAATAAAGTGTGTGAAATAAAAGTTTACATTTTGAATTTCCTTTAAATTAAACAGAGAATATCTCTAACACGTTATTCTGACACTTACGTTTCCAAGAAGTGAACAAAACGCGACACTAGTTTGGCCAGTCGACTGGTATATCTATGCCACTTTCCCATGTGTTTGCAATGATTCGAGTCAATGTTTGTTGCTTCAACGGATCGATGCATAGTACAAAATTCTGGTTATTACTATTCTAGTAAAGAAGATGGAAAACTGCTGATGGTGTTCTGCGAATGAAAGTAATATGCGTCCCAAAGCGAAAACCACAATTCGTCAACTGACAGTATATATATATAATATATAGCTTGTAATCGCTCGCTGTTTTATACTCTTATGGTAATTCATTATTCCTCAAGGAGTACCAAAATAGTAGAGGATAACGATTTTTCAGCTTTTCCCATATTAGGTAGGGTTAATTCTCGTGTCGAAAGCTCGATCGGTGATTTGATAATGCTTGCTTTGTTACATTGGCTGGCCGAACGTTGACTGAACGCCGTCCGTGACGAACAAGTTGCGGAACTTACTGATAAACATCGCTGCTGGGATTCCTTGTGCGGTTGCGCTAGTCTCGCCATTTTTTCTCATCTTCTTGCCCGTTGTTTACCACAGTCGCACACGTTGTTATTGTTGTGTCGTCGTTGTCCTCAGACAAGGTATCTGACGAAGCGCTCCGCGTGCCGTAGTAGCACATGTCCCTCCAATATAAAGCGCCTTCTTTCAATTCATCGCTTGATAATTTCTTCGCTTCTACCTATTTTTACGGGCATTTTTCTTCCACCGTGTGAGTTTGAAAACTCTTCTATTGATGGAAGAGTCTAGACGATGGTCGTCTGTGAGCTTAATCCGAGCAGGAGTGACCACGGCACAACGACGGACTTGCGCTCGGAGAGACCTGCGCATACGCTCACACATGCGATCCTCGCCATAACATCTTCGTCATCGTCATCATACTACTCTGCACCAATACTGCTGCCATAGGCGTGGTGACACCAAAAGATCGTCAAAAAGACGGAAAGTCACTGTGGCAAGGTATCCATTGTCGAGCAGTTTGCTCAATCTGTATGTATTCGCGAACCCACGCAGAGGTCACCGGAATTTGAAGCGCGTTCATATAAAAGAGCGGAACCGCGAAATTTGATGTGGAGTTTTTCGAGAACACACAACAAAATGTTGATAGAAAAATATTCAAATTGTTGTGATAAAGCGAGCGCTACGTTTAAAGGAAAGTAGAGTAGAGTAGAGGCGGATGGCAGCGGACGATAGGTAGTACGGCATTCACTGTAGTGTCTAAATAAACATTGTGACTCCACTCACATTCACCCTAGACTAGATAAAAATGAATTGGGGGATCAAAAGCCTTTGTCTGAATGAAACGAAAAACAAATGCACAACATCATCACAACTCGCAGACACTTGAGGCGCAGTCAAGCTAGCTTAGTAAATTTGAATTTTCAAACTCAGGTGCGTAAAAAAACTTGGAACGTTTCGTTTTTTCGGTTGATACTGATGTTGTGTGAAGTTCAGTCTGTGGTCGATTTATTCAGATACCATTGAATTAGCCGTGTGATGGCATCGGAAAAGTGGCTCTCGTGTTTGTAGCCCGCGCTGTTGAGAAGACGAAGGATTACAGTGGATGGATAGCTTGCCATAGTTCTAGAACTGATTATGCATGTACGAGCAGGGTCACGTCAAGGTGGGTGTTTTTTCGGCACTGCGTTAATACCTATAGAGGTGTATTTGTGCGGCAGATTTTAATTCGAAGGAACGATGTATTCACAACAAGTGATATATGTTATGCGTTTCGACGCATAACTCGTCTTCGATGAAGTAGTAGTTAAACTGGATGGTCGATGTAACGCAATATGCACACATACTTAGTGCACGGCAACGTAACTTCAATGTCCGAGCGAAACAAATACATCAAAATGGAGAAAAAACACGTTGGTTAATACCTGTCAGACACCCTGGCGTCGACGCTTATGGCACGAATAGAAGCGCTTATGCTTATTGAGATGGTGCCGACACCATCTTTCGTGTCTCGTTAGCGTAATCAACTGTATGGGGCCAAGAGACAATATTTTTATGAAATTCTTAAGCGTGACGTTCCAAGACTCCGACGTAATCGATAACATCCTGCAAGTTCAACTATATTATAATAAAGCATCAGGTACCGGTGAGGTTCGCTTGACAACGCTCTGTAATGCATTACCTATAACAGCGCGCAAACCAGAAGGTCACCACCAGAAATTCATTTCTATTTAAAAAACATCCTATTTCGGAAAAAATACTGTAGCTCTTCGTCTTCGCTTTGTCCTCGACGAACAGCTTTCTATAATATAGGGAGGGTGTTGAAATCATACTTGCAGAACAACACTTCTTTAACCACGTATCGGTTCTCTGACCGCAAGCGCACTTCTCTTCGAGAATATTCCGTCGACCATCAGTGGAAAACGTAAGTTCCCCTAAATAGGCTTCATAATGCTCATTCTCTTGACTCAAGCCGATGTCCACCATCCATCCAGTGCATCCGCCTTGAGAATGAAAAGAGAAGAACTAAGCTTCATGGATGCCTTTATTTATTGGGCAATGAACACTATTGCACTTTGATACAAAGGTTTCGTGTGGAGCTCTGAACTGAAACTTGCCCCTGCAGCGTTGTACGAAAACACTCATGCATTGGAGCATCAAATCATGCGGCAATGTCTTTGTTTAAACCATGGAAAAGCTAACATTGGGGGGGAGGGGAGGGGGGGGGGTTGGAATTGTATGACGCAGTGTCGAATTGACAGGTTACCAATCAGTCAATTTCGACACTCGTGCTACAAGGGATGAAACCTGGAAAAGCCAAACAGGTTAAGTCGTTACATTGCTATGGCACACTGCTTCGGCACTCTGTGTAACCCAAGCACAAGCAATGTCCGTGTAGCATATATGAATATAGTAGCATGCAACTGCATACAGCCGATAATTCAACATCGGTTTCGTAAGTGTTTGCGCCTATTGTCAAATATCTTTCCTTCTCATGCCAATTTTATAAAACTTACAACGAGTGTATTTACACAAACATATTTATTATGCCATAACAAATATTTGAATAAACGTATAAGTTTCCAATATAGCTGCCTAGCTCCTGAAGTGATAGCAGAAGTTCTAATACGTAATCTTTTATTGAAGGATGTGCGCAGATGAGGTAGGTCGTCCTTTCCGTCACTGTCAAACGGTTGTTAAGATTGAATGCCACACAAAAACGTGAAAACAAGACGCGAGCGATTAGCACTAACGCAGAAATCTATGGTATTCTCAGGTCCGCTTTCCTTTCGTATTCGAAAAAAGGACTTGGAGAATCAGGCTAGCCAAGTTTCTGTTAGAGGAATGAGAAAATCTAATACGCGGCTAATGAGCGCGTGGCTACAAAAAAAAACAAGGCCAACTCTAGCAGAGAGTCGTTCTTTATGCCAGCTTTATGCATCGGGATTCTATTAAACGAGTCGCCATGGCGGGTGCGGCTTAAGTGGCGGCATTTTTTTGTCGTGAGCGACGACACTGGCGCTATATCTCGTTTGGTAGTATTGGCTTGCCGCTGTCGGGTTTGTCGACAGACAGAGAGCAAATTCTTAAAACATTTCAGGTTGGTTTCAGTTTTGCATTGCAAAAGAAGGAAGGCAAGGGATGGCCAAGACGACAGAATGAAAGAGAAGGCACCTTAATCGCGATGCAATGCTGACAAATGAATGGCGCCTATACTACCGCTTCTGGCACGTCTTCCTGGCGTGCAGCGCTAGGAGACAAATGCATCTAGCCGGTATAAAAGACCTTTTCTTCAGGCAGCATAGCGGCTGTTCAGAATCCTTTTAAGGCAGGCACAATCTACGCCTCGAGATAACGGTCGGACGCGTCGGTCATGACAAAAGCAGAAAAGACCATGAGCATCGCAATGCAAGTTATTTTGCTCTTTCGGTGACTAATCATGTTTTTGCGATCACTATATAAGCCTATATAATTAGGTGTCCTCTCTCTTTCGTAGTAGCCGATAATGAAGCTACCTATTCTCACCGAATGAGAGATACAGAATTCTCACTTGGTCATTAGGTATCGCGTTGGCATCTAAAGCTGTAAACTATGATAAATTAGCAAAGGTGGAGAATACAGTTTATATTTTGTGCTGAAATAATTTTGATCAAGTTATTTTCCGAAGCTTTACGCCGATTTGGCGTAGAGTATCCATTTGATTTGTTCTGAATTTGGAATAATTCTCATGTATATTTAATGGTAGCTAGATTGCCGCGACCGTTGGATGAATTAGATTTAATTGTTTGGCAAACAAATTAATGTAAAGAGGCTGTTTATAATCACCTAATATGCTTTAAGTTTATTGCTATTTACTTGTTCCGCTCGAGGCTAACGTAGACAACCTGATATTTCGCAAAATACAAATGAAAGTCGCAAAGATGGCGTCTAATCTGATAGTCT
>NW_019214156.1:157062-260695 GCF_002532875.2 Varroa jacobsoni | reverse complement strand
TATATAACATTGTTTGCGGTCGGTGAAAATCCTCTGTAGCGACCAGTCGGCCACCAGTTCATTGAACGGAACCAAAACAGCTGCTGAAACGGATCGCCCTTTGGATCGACGATAGACGGACTCAACTGACGACGACTAGCGCTACGAGCCTTGACTACTCTGAAGATAGTGGGCAGATTTTCCGTTTCGAGAAGTAACTTCAAACCGAAAACCAAACAAATCGCTCATACTCTCCACCTCCTGCTGTCGCTGCTGTTGACGCCGTCAGCGGCTACCTTCTACGAAAAGAAGACCGTGACTATAAGAAGGAATCATGAACCGCAACAATAGTGCGAAATTTCCCGTAGGGCCTCGCGGTAGAAAGGTCTTATGTTCAGTGCCATGCCTATAAGCAACGTTCACAGAAGAATTCCGCGGCCATTATCAGGTATTCATCACCATCAGGTTGATTCGTATTCCTAAAACAAGGGCGAGCCATTCGTAACGGACCGCTTAGGTAATAGAAAATGCATATTTCGAGGATTACAACTTGTTGACAATAACTCAACACGGACAGCGCACAAGCTGACAGGTTCGCCTACGGCAAAGCATATCTGTGTAACAAATAAGTTCCACGGATATGCACTGCAGAAGTTATTTGGCTCGATACGTAACGGTAGATGCAGTTGGAAGTCGAAGCTAGACAGACGACCCTTACTTTAGATAGACGAGTAGCATTAGAGTTGAACAGCTTAGCCACGTTTACTACACTAAAGCGTTCAGACCTGTACACGGTTAGACAGTTTATGGGTCTGTGTAGCATTTCAATGGGCAGCTGTAGGTACAGGGACATAAAGAATCAGTATTTACGCTAATTGATGAGTATTTTCTGCTGTTCTAATTCGATTTGAGATACATCACATCTTCGACCCTTATCCTTCAACTGATAACAAATTATATAACAGTCAACCAGGTAGACTAGGCTATATCCCTTCTTGCCGTTGCTCAAACCAACAAGTTTCAGCCAATAAAAGCCTTTTAGAAACCGGAAGTGCGCAACAACTTATCAGCATACATACAAGTGCCAGCTATAGCCTTTCGATGAAGTCTCCAGCAGCATCCGACTTGCAATTCGAGATTGCAGCAAAAGATGCCCGACAGTAGAAAGGTAAATAATGACAATGACGGTGCTGCCGACAATTGGCGTTGGTTTTAGGTCGTCATAATCTTCATATGTCATGGGTCATAAACACCGACGACTACCGAAGATGGTACATTTCTAAGCGTAGCAGTGGATGCCAACGTGCAGCGAACGTTTTTTTATTTGCATGGTTATTCGTTCACATTCGTAGAACATTCTGACGCTGTTAGCGACAGCTGCGGTAACTGTCGACGTTTGCTTTGACTCTGTGCAGACCTTGTGATGTTTGAAACAGCATGAAACCATTCGAAATCGATTTTACTTTTCTAACTTGCTCCCAATTTAATACTAACGTGAAGTTACGAGTTACACAGCTTCTGAAGTATTTGTTCAGGTAATGGCAACGATTACGTTAAACGTTATAGCGTTTTCATTGAAGTAATCCTTTTCTGTCTGCTTCCATTCATCTTAAGACGGCTGCCTTTAAATTGACATACTAAACCAGAGTGAATAGATCATATCCATATGTTGATGAGTTTTTGTGAGGGATTAATACCGTATATATTGTTATCGTGATTACATCTAACGAAGATTAGGCTGAATTATCTTTAGCCTTCCGTTCTACTTTATAGAACAGTATACAGTATAAACGTCTCCGCGTCAGACATTCAGTACACTTTTCAGGCAATGCCCTCCTGCGAATAGGACAGGATATGTGAGCATTTATGATGGCGTATGTTTGAATAATCTTTTTACATAAATGACTCGTTTGTGCAGTAATAGGTGGAGTTTGTATTTGTTATTGTCTAGCTTAGTACATTCTCGCCAACACGGTCAGCTATTGACGGCTTGAGCCGCAGAACGTGAGATAGGCGTGACAATTTTAGTCGCTCATATACTACGGATAGAACGTGCATGCATGTCGCAGTGCATGTTTGTGTAATTCGACGACCATTTTTCGTTCATTGGTAGTTATCTCTTAAGTAGCTCATAATTAGGGCGTGCAAGGAAATTTAGATACAGTACTGCTACTACGTTTCTTTTCTGAAACAATTTTGGCAGGGAATTCATCTTCAACTAAAAGAATCATTTGCTGCCTTTAGGCTTTGCGGCGGACCTTGGCTACTACCTATAGCAGTAATCAACAGGGTAGGATTTATACATACATATAGATCAATATATCCATACGAGTGAAACCTATAGATCTACCAGTATGCTACAGGTGTGATATATGTATATATAAACAATTTACTCTGTTCGGATTTTGCTATCGATGTTTTACTGTGGGAACAAGCAAGATTGCGCTATTATTCGCTGAAAAATCACGGTTTCTGCTCCAGCAACGCCGATGAGACCTGGATGATACGCCTTTATACAAACTTAGGCCAGATCACTAGTAACTTAGGTTGGCAGTGCTTGCCAGAACAGCCCTAGCTACAGGCGCAGTAGCCGAGCTAAACTGGGTGGATTAGAACTGTTTAAGGCGGTAGTGATGGCGGTGCCGACCAGATCTCTTTTCTCTCTGTCTGTGTATCTCCCCACAAGCGACTGTGTGTGATCCGCTGGGAAACTTTTGCTGACCCACCAAACCACAAGCCCATCATCACACAAGTGCCATCTGAGCTTGCTTGCCCCAGCCACTCCTTCGACCCGAAAATAGCAGCCCGCCAGCTACCGAACGATAACAACAACAACAACAACAACAGCAGCAGCTACAACGATGGCGAGTATCGTTGAGCGAGTGACCGGGCTTTCAGCATGCGTGAAAAGAAGTCATCTACCTAAGAACAGAGAGCGAATGAAAAACTGAGGAACTGGGAATCATACGAGTTATGGGTGGAGCCGCTGCCAGGGATGCGAGTGTGTTAAATTGAGTAGCTGGCCGTCATAACAGCAGTAATAGCGAACAGTTCGACTCGACCCCTGTGTCCTGTATATAATCTGTTTCCACTCTATTATATGTTATCTACACAAAAGAGGCCGGGGTGTACCCCTACATCGTAACAAATATTTAAGTGCGGCAAACAATTTTTTCCATTATTTATGTTTAGGTTACTTTAGTTAGGCTTAAATAACGGGTGACATAATGAGAACTTTATAAAAGTTCTCATTATGTCACCCGTTGTCATTGGCAGGGGTAGTTATTGATGAATAATGATGAGCTTGTTTGAAAGAAGGAGGAAGCCATGATTTTCGTTGGTTGAGTGGTACAAAGGGTACAAAAGCATTTGCGACTATTGAGGGTGTGGCTCGCTAGCCCTAAAACCAGGATCTTGGAATCCAGGCACTGCCTTTATTGTTCGTCCGGCTCTGATCGAATGCTTCAGCTAGATAAACAACGCTAAGTGAAATCAAGCATCAAACACTGTGTTTGAGTTCTTGAGAGCTGTACGCGGCCTTTTTCAAAGCAGAGTCAAAATCAGCGCTAGCGTCAGTAAAGTAGTGAAGTGCTTGTTTAGGATAATAACGAGAACGGGACTACAATTCGCGTACACGTTACCACTCCATCGAGTGGTAACGTGCCCTGTCCTCTCACTCATGATGATGAGCCTCTGGTCGAATTCTGGTGGATACTACTTTTATTCTGTGTCACATTTTTCTATAAAATGTCGGTTTACACAGTACAGCTACGGCCTTTATATTTCGAATATGTAGGTTGCAAGGTCAGTGAAATTTGTGAATCTTTAGCTATTTAATTTTTTCGGAGTAATTAGTTCTATAATGGCAGCGATTATCATATTGATTCATTAGCAGGCCAAGTAGGTTGTCTTAACTTTATCGGCCTTACACTAAGATGACGCCATATGTGTTTATCTATAGTTTGTCATAGTTACGTGCATTAAATCTGAACCCCTGCCAAGACCAAAGCGTATATCTTCGTTTAAGGTCTGCCATACATCGGCGTTTATTAAAACGAACTTTAATTTATGGAGCGTCGCTACAAATCTATCTCGTCCTCAGCGTTCAGTACCGCAGCGAGCGCATATCGAAATTATGGTAGGATTCACGAGTAACCGTCGTCAAGGTGGATGACCAACGTATTCTTCTTTTTCGCTATTTCTCTTTCGTAACTAGTGTACTTAAGCACGGTGTCAAGCTACCTAGAAACAACAACAATTCATGCAAGTTTTAGTACAACATGGCAAAAATAACTTACGTTTCATTTCTATGAAATCACTAGTTCACTACCACAAAAGTAACAAAGTACGTATGTAATTTTATTTACCATAATCGTAATACGCTTTTATTAATAGTACGGAACACTTCTGTGGAAAATATAGTTCCTGTGGATCTGGAGTATTCGTGATAAGCGCTGTTCTTTTATAGTTGTCGAATAGATATAAGTGCTTTTGGAAGTACTGCTTCTCAACTAACAGCCCCTCAGCTGTTAGCGATATATATAGTCACATTTGATTAATACTATCTTATTATGTATTATTACAGTTTTCTTTTTTTTTTGACTTGTGTGGGCGAATCTAATTCTAACCTTGAAAAAGTCCTTGTCTGATTATCGTGTTCTAAAACAGCGGTAATAACCTTTGGGGGCATTTGGGGGATGCAAAGTGATTGTTCATCGTAGTATTAGGTCGATGTCCGTGCATTAAGTCACTATCGTTTTCGAGTTCTCCTGTTGAAATTACGACCGGTTTCTCAGGCCACAGACGAGTCGTTAGTGGTCAAGTTTCTGATGTCGACCTTACATTTACCTCTCCTGAAAAGTTTACTGTAAAACTACCATCCGCTACCTCGCCGATATGCCACAGGTGTTGGGATTCTACCAAGATTTCGTTATTCTGTGCACAGCTTACGTGTGCTTCGTGTATTACTAGCTATCTCCTATTTGTCCTCGTATTTACCATGAGTTTATGGGTTTTCCATTTTTTTTCGTGTTATTCTTTAATGTATGTCATCGCTCGAAAATTTCGCTAATGATTCTTTCAGTATTCTGATGAGCCATGCATTAGTAGTATAAACTGTGTTATGAAGTCAAAGATGCAACACATACAAATCATTCAGATTGCAATGTGGTCATATGGAATAGGCTGTAGTTAGGTACTAACGAAGATACTTGAACTAAGATCGTGCATCAGGTCTGCTGGTGATACTAATGGCTAAAACGGACGTAGCATCTCGCTCAAAAAAAGCTTCTAAAAAGAGCTTAACTCAAACGGGGTGTACAAATCGATGCGCGCATTATTAAACCGCAACGTAAGAAGAGATGGGGTACAGAATCAATCCAAAGTCACAGACAACCCTTTTACCGAACATAGTAGTAGTAGTCGTCGTCGTAGTTGGGTTGTTATAATCTGAGTTGTTGCTGTTACGTTTGTCAACTTGTTGATTATTGGTACCATCGTTTGCCACGTATACGTAACACATACAGGTGAGTAGAAATGTATCATCGACAACAGTTCATGTCGTGTTAGTTGGCAAACACGGATGTTATTTCCACTCACTGCCTTTTGCTGTGACTCAAACGAATCTCTGTGATGAACAATATTAGTGAAACAAATACACCGCACCAGAATTTTTAGTAGGAGATAAGGTAGGTCTGATTACGTTTGGCCAAAATGATATTCATCGTATTGTTATCTTTTTGCAACAATACGACTCTCGGTCCATCGTCACCGCAGCCACCGTACGCTGATATTGCAGACGTAGTCGTACTTTACAAAATTGTTACTTTCTACTATGGGATATGCTGACGTTACCGTCAACTGTTGTCTCTGCCAATCGTTGTCGTTATTGTCACCGCTGCTGTTGCCAGTGGTGATTCTGGCGACGTTTTGATGTCCACGCTTTTGTTTCGCTCGGTTTTCTGAGAACGCCATCGAATGTGCCATTGGGATATTGTAGATGGGGTCGGCGACGAAAGCCGTTGGATGAACAGCAAAAAAGAAGCTGTTGATCGCTCAACCGTGGTGGACACGTCGATCGATACACAAGCAGCAAGAGAAAGACACGTATCAATATAACGTCGTTCCCGTGGAGGTTGGTACCTGATCAGGTCAATAAGTGCCCAGTACTACCGGTAATATCACCGTGGCCCCACCAGCGTATCTTGTTTTCCCCCTACTCAGCCCGGTTTCTTCTGCTGCTGTCGTCTCGTTCTTTAGCGTCTGTCGATGATGGTCTTCAATTCCATCGTCCTGCCCCACTAATCGAAGCTTTCTGTCGTGCAGGCCGAGCCAGAACCAAAGCAGGCAAGTAAACGCCTGCTAAAAGTCCGAATAACAGCAACAACAATCACAATCATACACAGCGACATCGACCCGACGCTACGTCCCCGAACGACCATTCGGGCGTCCCAGCGACACGACGCCTCGTTCAGGATGGACCCACCGACCGCGAATTAACAAGTTCAGATTGCTTGGGACTATGTCGTTGACGTTGACATGACTACAACAATAATGGCGTCATCTGTACGTGATGCTGTTGAAGCTGCGTTCACGGTGATATGCTAGGCGATAATAGCCTGGAATTTAAGACCTGATAATCAAGATCTGCATATTTCTCTATCTCTAGTATTCCGAGTTACTCCTTATTCCTATAGAACGCATGCGAACTCGCAGTTTTTGCGTCGTTATCGTAAGTCTCCATGCGTGATGTATTCACGTACAGCAAATTCATAACAAGGATGTTTGATTCCTTGCTTTAACCAGTAAGAGCACCAAAAAAACAGTCATTATATATATAGTTGCTTGTCTGAATATACCGTATGCTCGTTTAGCACTTGACCTGAGCCGAGATCTCCACCCTTTGACTTGATCACCTCTGTTAATTGTTATCCTGGCTTTTTTTTTTGGAGATTAGGGTTGGGCCTGTTTCGTGCCTGTCTTTCTCGTCATATTATGCAACTTAGTTTTCGATGCAACTACTTGCTTGGCCCGTTTCTTCTTTCATAACCTTCTTTGCAGGTTGGAGTCTCGACATGTCTGTGGATTTAGCTGGTATTAATGATCATTAAGAGCCGTCATTTGTCTGTGCACGACGTTCACGCTCGAGGTTTCCTGTCCCTAGGATGAACAATTTTATTATGAGTTTTGTGCTCTGTTGATGACGCTACGGTTGTGATCGTTATTATTTCCTCGACGATGGTGACTTCTGTTGGCTAAGTTGGTAGCCGAACCGTCGAAGTGTCAGGGGCGGCTGAGCGATTATAAACAAAACAACGAACTACGCTGGCGTCGCAGGAAGAAACAATTGATAACGCTCGGTTATTTGGTGCTGTGGTCTCTAAGCTACTGCTTCGTCGCCAAGTGGCTGGGGGTGCATTCGTTGCCATTCTGTTTGTTCGCGCAGTTGGCAACGGTTACTATTGGTTCCGCTCACTGTGAAAGCTATCGTTTCAGGGAACAAGACTTCGCAGACGGTAAATAGAATTATGATATTTGTACCGTTCACGTATAGCTTTATCTCAGCTTCACGTATCTAAATACACTAGCTAAAAAAGCATAATGACAACCTACATTAAAGCTTCATATTATGTAGATACAGAGAACGATTTGCCAACGAATGCCAAAGCAATCAGTTATGCTGTAATTTTGTGTGTTTAAACCTGCACCAGTTTATTACTGATGTAGGCCTAGGCATTGTTTGAGTGAAACACGTCATTTGTAATTTAGTAATGGCTCGAACTACTCGGCTTTCCTCCTACGTTTCATTTAGCTTTTACCACACACATTTAGCACATTTGTTTCGTAAGTGATGTGGCGCCATATTGAACTACCGGGCTTTATTGAAACTTGTGTTGATTTCATAGGGGTTGTGTAGTTGAGGGGGTAAAACAAGTGGATCTGTGTGACGTAGAAAAAGCCAAACGGCAAACTAATTCATGTGTTCGTCGTCGATGGCTCCTTAGGTCATCCGCGCTCGAGTCCTGCTTCGAACAAATGCTAACTGCTGCGTCGTTCCGGTCTGTAGCGGCGCCAGTATAATCTCTTATTAATATTAGTCGTCTTAACCTCGCGATAACAACGTCACGGATGTTCGAGTTTCATGTTAGTTTTAATCTGACCCCTTTTTCCTTCCGAGAGTCGTTGGCTGCTGCCGCGTTTGGTCTACCCCAGTTGTGCGTCCTTGTTCATGCTTCAATGCTGTATCCAATGGTCGTAGTATTTAGCGACAACGGAAGCTCGATGGCGAAAACGCATCTGTGCCACTGTAATTCGTCTAGCGCGGCCATGAGTGACGAAGCGAGCTGCTACGAAAATGCCAAAGATGACGTGGGTGCAGATATGTTATGGAATAGATTAGCCCTTCGGCGACAACTACGCCGTCCTTAAGGCATCCTCTCCTCTGAAGCGAAAAATGGGCGAGGGCAAATTGTCGCATCTGCTACCATAGGAGAGGACCTTCTGTGCATCTCTACATTTCAAGGACAAATGAGCCGATGATGACGCTGGCGATGGTGAAAATTGTGATTATCTTTCTGCTGAAACCACTCAGTATCAGTGCCCCGCTGGTTGCCCTTGTTGATACATTACTGGCTATTCGACTTCTAGGGCGGACAGATGGACACTTCGCTACTAGTGCGTCCGAAACAACTGAGAGTAACACGAGCTAGCAATAAAAGCAGGACCAGCTTGCTTGCTTGCTAGCTGTCACATTGTGAGAGGATTCAAAGGATTCATTTGCTATTGACGTTTGCTTCATGAAGTTTTCCTTTAGGAAGACAACTACAATTAATAGGATACAGATATATTCGAATATTCTGGTCTCGCGTTGTTTCGTGGTGGACAGAAACATGTTTTTTCCGTTCTTTCATCCCTGCTTTGCCGCGGAATTCGCATCGCTTTCTCCCTAGACAGCCTGGTGTAGCCTTATCTATAGTTTTGAAATCAGTATTATCATTATCTAGAAGCAGTGATACTAAAACGTCTCGCATAACAAGTAGTACTCGTCGTAAAGTAAAATTGGTAAGCATTAAAAAATTGCTTTCGTCCAGAGCACTAACGAGGTAGTTGTGTAACGAAGCACTTTCTTTTTGCGGAGTAGCTTGGTCGTTCACTTCTCGCCTCCTTCATTCGTGCACTGTCATTCCGCTAATGTTCGTTAAGTTAATGACGAAGTTCCTGGCCACGCTACGCTTCACTCTATTCTTAGCCGATAGCCCACACTGGTTTTAGTGCACAGAAACTTCACAATAACGCTCTGATAGGAACGCGTTGGTTACCATTTACGCATCCTCGTTTTTTGCTTGGAGGCCTCGTATCTTTCAGGAGCAGCTTCATCGTACTGTAATGCTTAAGTATTAAATTGCCTAGTTTCTTGAATTGAAATAGAATGAAAGCATTGGTGATTATTTAAGTCATTGGCTAATTGCACGGTGGTATGATGCTGTGATTATTAATTACCGTGTTAGTTCGTATAGACGTTGACTTGACCACGTGTCTTTCGATTTGTTTTTTAATAGAAACACCGCGGAACAGTGCAGTTATCGAAGAGGTGGATCAACATATTACAAATTGTACATACGTAGTTGATCAGGCCTTGCGGTTAATTTCTTATGAAATGATGACTTATTTGGAAAGACTACTGTAATATCAATAGGAACACGTCTACAAGGCTCTCAGAAATATTGAGGTATGTAAATTATTCATTTATGAGACGTTTACACACCACTTCATTTGCGAATTTATATTGTGCCCAGGTACGTCTGCAAATAGCAGACACAACATTATTGATGCTGAAGTTAGAACCTCATTGATTTTATCGTAAGGCAAGGGAGGAAGTGCCCGCTAGAAGGGTAAAGTTCGACAGCCGGTTGACAAAAGCGTTGAATTAGGTGGCAAGCCCGGGTACTAAGGGTTAAATAAGATCATCTCATACGGGGCAGGTCAATCATTATTTGACCAGCTACTTTTGCTATTATTACGAAAGCCACAACTGTCAGTAACCGAAATGAAATGTGCCTGAGTGAGTTTTGTTGCTTTTGCTGGATCGGCGCTAGCTTGTCTAGCTACCTCGTACGGCGCACCTTTTCCCATACACGTTCCGCCTATTCTTATTAGTCAGCCAGTACTTTTGGCTGAAACGAGGCGACTACTACGACAAACGCGATGTTCGGATGGACTTGTCGGCTCGTTGAAGAAAAGTCAAGCGAAACAAAATTGCGTTACGCTAGTGAGGTCTCTTTTCTCGACGGGGGATCCGACGCTGGAACCACCAGACACCGAAGGGGCCCGGGGGCCAAAAGTTGACGAAGCGACCAAAGGATGGTGATACGTTGGAAGCAGCCGGACAGAACTTCATCGTGTATCTAAAGTGAAAAGCCCAGGAAGACGGGACGCTATGCGGAGCCAGCACCCAGCTTTTAAGGTCTATATCCCATAATGGTAGTGCGATAGGCAAAGTCAGTGCGAGTGGACGGACCGCGACTGCGAACACTATCTTTGGCTGGTCGAAATGCGAATGGCCGTTCTGCCCCACACGATAAGGACCGACGCTAAAAAAAGACGATGCTATCGAGATGGGGCTTAGGAGTGATGTAGAACACCGGTTACAAGTGAACGTACCCGGCTAGTAAACATACCGACTGCCTGAAACGAAAAATCCTTGTTTGGATCGGTATGATGGCTGATTTACATGATCTGTTTTGCCTAACCTGGATATAGAGGCGCACTAGAAAAAGATTAGTGCGGTTATTTACTTTTGCAGAAGTAGGTAATTATAAGATTATATTTAGTATGAGGAATTTGGTTATTTCATCATTCAACATAACGAATCTACCTTACCGAATAATTTGGCGATCAAAACATGATTTCGAAAGGAAATGCAGTGTGCCGCTAGAGATATCGTATCAGATATCCTCACGTAGCAAGTTACGTAGTCGCGAGAGTAGCGGCCCAATTACTGTTCCTCACAAAGACGACGTACGTGCGTTTGGTACTTTCTCTTTACTTAAACGAATTCATTGAATTGAAGTATATTGGAAGCATTGTGGTTGTATGGGTCATTGGTTAATTGCACGGCGGTATGATCGTGTGATTATTTATTATTATGTCCGTATAGACGTCGACTTGACCACATGTCTTTCCAGTATATTTGTTTTTAACAGATATACCACAGAACAGTGCTACGATCGGGGCCGGTCTAGGTAAGAACGCTATCACAATCAACGTCATCTATTATAATGTACTGCTGTCATCGGTGTACCACAGGTGCCATTGCTATTATTATAATCGCACTCATTATTAGCAGCAGTATCGTCCGACCATTACCTTGGTCTCCCATATCTCTAGCCTTTGATGATGGTCTTTTGTTGTTGTTGTTGGCTATCGCTATCGATAGGAAACAAGACCAGCCCCTAGGTTAGTCGAGACGTAACGGTTCCAGCTCCAACGCTTCCCTCATAACCTCATAATACGTTGCGAATAGGTTGATGGAAATATAGAACGGTGAGTCACCTAAGATAGATTACAGACGCAAAACTTTTTTCCATATGCAAATAGATGGGAAACATAGAAATATTGATGTGCGCTTATATTCTACTGTACTAGAATTCCATCGTTTCTCTATCGCTAGGGGGTCCGCATACCACTTCAGTGCCAAAGCTAATATAGCGATTGCCACCAAAACAATCGAAACATAGGTACGATACATATCAGCAGCGTTATGATTATATAGTAGATTTAGAAAATCGACCTGTGTCTCGATAGTATTTAGGTGCAATACGGGGCACTCTTCGTGCGCCGTTGTACTTCACTTGAATTTCTAGGACATCAGAGTATATAAAGGTAGCTGAATACTATTAAATATGGTCCCTGTTCATCGGCGTTTTTAGATGAATGACACGTAATGAGAGCGCCTCTGTGATGTGTGAAGCGCACTTTCGAGTGGGTAACTGGCCGATTTGACGATCATTACGCTACTTTCGGAATTTGATAAACGGAAGCCTAAAGGCAATAATGCTAATTGCAAAAAAATGCTCATAAAAACGTCGAAGACAAGACAACGCGGCATTTCGACGATGTAGGCTTTTGGAAATCTGCCAAACTCTCAAAGAAGTGCTAGATCAGCGAAAGTCATGTAGATATATATAAAGACGCATCTGTACACAGACCGTAGGAACGTGCTGGACAATATCATTAATTTCGACCATTTTTATTCAATAGTCTACACTTAATATGGTTGTAACTTCAGTAGCTTGTAACTATTATTATAATAGCTTTTTCTTATTTCTAGTAATCTCATCTTGGTAGTGGCGTTTGTACGCCACGGATTGAACTGATAAGCGAACGTGTTTGTTCAAAAACCTTTGACGTATATGGCATTTTTTTCAGGTATACATACACATTTAAACAAATGGCAGGTAAAAGACTATCACTGCACTGGAGATATTTTGGTCATATCAATGAAAGTGATCCCCTTTCGACAATATACCAGAGTGTCGTTCTTGGCAAGCCATATGGCATGTCTAACCACAACGTTCTAAAACAACGCAGTTATCTAGCTTTTTCTATCGTACATCTCTATGCAAGGTTGGAAGCAAACTTCTTAAGCGACACGGCTGAACTCGTATGGCCGTTGCTGTCGTCTGCTATGACGAATTCGGTGCTTTATTAATCTTACATGATGCGTACTGTATTTCCCCTTTCGTCTTGACATCTGAAGCACGGCAATATTATTTGCCAGATAATAGGTATAAGCGCGAATTAGTGCTCAGCTGAATGATGTCGGTCGTCAATTATGCTGATGTTGTCACAATCTGCCAGCAGTCGTGACAGCAGCGGTCCGATTGCCTATTGCTAACGCGTATGTTTCGAATGCTGCCATCACTGTTACGGCATTCGAAAATCGGCGATGGCGGGACCGCCGAAAGCCTCGCTTGTTGGCCTATGACAGCCGCCAATAGCAGACAGCGTAGAATATCTGTGCACATGAGGGACGCGTGCACGGAGAATAGGTAACGGTGATGGTGATGCCTCTTGCTGTTTCTGGTAATCGAAACTTAACTATTACTACCATAACTGCTAGTACTAGTACCACTGCCAACATTGGCGCTGAGGACGAAAATACTGTTGAATGCGACTCCCGACCAGGTACCGTTGGGTTTACACTGGTACTTGTAATTGTTGTTGTTTGGATCGCCAGCAGGCGAACAGACTGTTTATTCCGCTTAGAATAGCCAAGTAGTGACCATTTGTAGCGAGTCCTTAGAGCCTTTGCCGCCACGAAGTTCTGCCCTGGCATAAAGCCCATAATCTCTCCGAGTCCGCGTTTCTTATGGTTATGGCTACCTTGTTGTCACTGACGAAGTAATAAGGGTGCCAGCAACAGCGGGAACAGTGTACAAAAAGCAAGCACTCTTAGGCGAGCCTAATTTATAGTGGCGGTACAGATTTTACCACTTAGTTTGTCTAAATTAATAAACGGTTTGATAAAAATACTTCTATTTGTGCTTCATCGCTGCTACTATTATTGTCAATACAGATCGAATCCTCACTCCTACTTATGCAGAATTTCATATCTGTCCGACGCTAACCTTAAAGTGCCCTTCTCCTACGTTAGACGGCAAGCGATTAGCAGAATCATACAGGCGTAAACACTAGAAGTAGAAATCGTATTTTATACGTATCTGCGTGTAATTCCACCGTCGTGAGCCGAAGCTTTATAACTTACGTACAGACGATATTCGATGGCCATATATATAGCCAAAAATACTAACAAAACGCAACTAATAAATTAAAACGTTTGCTCCGTGTATTCGTACAGGTGACAATTGGAGCAGATGTAATCATATAAACCATGCAGACACGTGAGACAGGTACGTGTGTTGCTATGGGAACGCACTTCCTTTTTAGGGTTACTAGTAGTTCGGGTTTTTTTTTTTAGAAACAACACATTATGACGGAAGGCTAAAAAAGGCGAAAATCTAATCACTTAAGCTTTTATAATGGAGGTTGGCTATAAGAAAAATGTACCATTCGCGCTCAGTCATTAAATGTGTTTAATGTTTAACTATTTAATAAGTGTGGAAAAAAAAAGAGAAGAAATAATTTATCAATCAGCTGAGGTCCAATGCAGATTATCGAAATTCACGCTGATTAATAACCGCAGCGGAATCATCGTCGTCGTTTACGCCTAACTATAGAAGGGGGTCACGAAAGTATTTAGGTCAGTCCAGTAAATGAGAATCGATGTATAGAGAATGTAGATCTATATTTATTAGCTCGATGCACCCGTAAAAGCGGAGTGGAAGAACGAGATAAATGACGAAGCGAACTCCGTATTACGTAAATGGGTGCCGGTGCGCCGCGTATTATTGACGCTGCCAATGTGCTTATCGGACGTACACATACTCTACCGCCGTTCCCTAATCGAATCACAACCACAAGCATTTCGCAACAAAATGGAAATGAGGTCTTAGTGCGAGCAATCAAAAATAGAACCCACTGAGGGCAATACCTTCTGTCGGGAATGGTCGTTAACGAAACTCGTCTCAATTATAACTTAATGACGCCTCTATATAATATTGTGAATTATGATGAAGGAAGTATTCGGCTGCTGGATCAAAAGGGGTGTCTCCTTTGAAGAAATCAAGCAACATACAGTTATTTCGACTGCTGTAAAAGCATTGCAAGCCAAAATGACCACGTGCGCGTGCAAACCCGTGCCTTCCGTTAGGTTTTAGGTACCTAATCATGTACATTTACTGCTGTTATTTTTACGTATTGGTATACCCGTTGAAAGGTACGTTTGAACAGACCCAGCTTCTAATTCTGTGCAGATGAGCGAGGCATGAATGGCGATGTTCGCTGTTTTTCGGCCGATGGGCATAGGGTGACCTAACTCCATTGTTGTCCAGCAAGCCATATTAGGCGCCCTTGTCCGATACATGTTGGTTGATGCCTGTAAGATTGAGGCAAGGAGGTATTCATGCATACCTTGCTGGACGACAATACAGCAAGTGAAGGATACTAAAACTTATTGATGATAGAGGTTCCTTATTGATGACACGAACGAAAGTGGGCGCCTGCTTTATTCTAATAAGCTGCTGCTGCTGTTGTTGTTGTTGTTGTGTGGTACAAAATCACCTACGCATATAGAACTAGCTTCGTTTAGCTTTAAATCGGAATTTCAAGGATTACCGCTCCAATGTGACACCGTATTTCACAATTTTATTAGTAGATGTCGAAATCTGTGGTTGCTAGGGTATATACGCGAGCAGTGAAACTGCTCTAGCTAATGACAAGCGAATCGAATCGGGCTTTATTCTGCCCACGGACAGAGGTACAGATAGTTTCATTAGTATGCCGACGTAAGAAGTACTTCACTGAGTAACTCCATTGAAATGGGGCGGTAAATTCAAGCCAGGCTGAGGTTGAACGCTGACATTAAGGTGAGCGTTTTTTTTAAACAGCGGCACAAGTGATGCTGCAATGAAACACAAGTGCTGACCCATAATGTTTAGCTATACTATATATAGCTAGCTATACTATTTTCTAATCGACTGTAAACTGTTATCGCTTTGTTAGCATCTGCCGGCGGCAACGTTAATGATTTTCCGTTTCATTATGTTTTTTTTTTGGAAATTCGGTGCGTTATAGGGTAACCAGTTACGTTTTGTAGGGCAGCATTCGGTCTTTTTAATAGTTAGGTTTAACAATCCCGGACGCCATTTTCAATTTTCGGTCCATATAATCGTTATGAATATTTATAAATGAATGCAAATAACGTTTCTTGATTTTACACAAAGCCTGTACGTATGTAAGTGGTGCATTGCGCGCTTTCTGAATCTAGCGATCGAGCTAAAAGGACAATCTTTAATTAAACAGGTTACCTTTAAACGTAGTTTTTCGATACCAACGTGATAACGTTTAATATGTAAAAGTACGATTTTTAATAGTGATAAGTTTACTGTTCAGACAACGATCAGATCTCTGTGGATGACGGCTTCTGCTTTGAGTTGTATCGAAAAGCATGGTAACAAGGAAACGAGACTGCTTGTTAGGTCTAGCCTTTTTAAAAACGTAATGTCATCCCGTCATATATTGGTTTCAGATGGAATTCGTCATCAGAAGCTCAGATAAAGTACAGAAAAAAACATGCGTTAAAAAAGTAGCTCACCATATTTCAAAATTTTCTTTTGCCGACGCGAGTTTTCAGGGTGGCAAAGATATTACCAGTGGAACGTACGCCCCTTTTTTCTTTTCCTTCCACAGCAATGCATTGGAACCAGTATTGGAAATTAACTAGATTTACTGTATATATATATATATAGGCTTTCCTGCATTTTAGTGCAATCAAACATTACTGAACTAGAAATATAGATGGGTTCTTCGGATACGCAAATATTAAACGTAGCTAATAAAAGGAAAGATAGCTGATAGCTTTTAATTTAGTCATCTTCTAAACAAGTCGACTCATCTTTGGTTATGGTATGAATCGATTATTGGGTTACCGTTGCTGAGCTACGTAGCGCTTGGTTCTATAGGTCGGATATTTTATATTTTTTTAAGAAGGACGATAAACGCAAGGACCGCTCAAAAGGTAGGTAGGCGCACTATGAGAGTACCACTCAACAAAGGGCAACGTTAGTATCGTGAACAATCTGCGAACAAGCGTGTCACCGAACGACAGATTCATAACTGGGTGAAAAAAGTTTAGAGACATTCAAGTATGATTTTACGTTGATTTTCTGATAATGATTTTTGTCTTTTTTTTAATTAGTTTGGCAGTCATCTCGAAAAGATGACAGGTTTTTCGGACAGGTTGTATACACCACTCAATTATATATATATATTAGTACTTCTTATTAATTATATATTAATTATATATATTAGTAGTTCTCCTTAATCTGTAGATAATGTTGCTGATCCTAATTATGAGCCTATTTCAAAATATAATGGCATTATATTATATCAATATGTATCCAACAGATGAGTCCGTCGACGGAACGTAAATAATAAATTGTAATCAATTTACTGATACAATGCTGTTATTTTTTCTAAGAACTGCACGACAACAAAAATAGGCGTCTGCTCTTTGCATTATTCAATAAGCAATTACCATACGTTCCGCTCTCTCAGGCCCTATGAAAAGAATCCAGCAGAAACGTTATTTCGCTCTACTCTGTTAAACATTCGCAGGTCCTATAGTCGATCTATATGGCAAAGTAAAGAAGCGAGGCTTCGATCGCAGATCTTGTTAGGCAAACGATATAGCGGGTATGCACGTCGTAAGAACGGTAGCGCTATTTTTTTTTACAGTAATTGCACTAGTGGTACCTAGGAGCCATGTATAATATCTGGCTGGCACCACGCGCGTCAGTGATCGATGCAGCAGACGGCTAAACTCGAGGGCTCGAGACGACCCTGTTGTGCCGGCAGCTATCATTAACGCTCGGCCGCATTCAGCATCAACGAAAACGAGCGTTGCCTGAGGTTGAAGGATTTTACAGCCATCACAAAACGCGCCACTGTCGATCATTAGTTAGATCTTCCTCATTCAGAATCTCGTGTTGCTAGAGTTAGATACAAGTAGCTCATTCAAAGGTAGGAGTAGTGTCATTAGGCTGGTTATACTTAATGGACCCGTGCCTATTTCTGAAATCGTATGGTTTTACGTACGTAGCGAACCGTAGTAATATTTCGTGTACCACTGGTTCATTCTGCTTCTACTCTAGAAAATATTCTTATAACTATAAAGGAAAAAAATGGGTTTTTTGGAGTGAAGAAGCAAATGTTATTGTAAAATCAAGCATGCTTATTCTGACATACGCCACGATCCTAGTTGTTGGCGACACATAGTCTGGGTGACTAATGCGCATCTGTTACGCGTGAGGGCGCTGTTGTGGCAAGCAACGAGCATGATGCCAATCTCAGCGTTGGAAAAATTATTAATAATGAAGAAAATAGGAAACTAAGAATGTATTATTAGGATTAATAATGGCTGCTTGCATGGTTGCCATGCCGTCTTGTAGATCTATTGGAAAAAACCACAGTCAAATCCTGCGAGACTCACTCTAGCTGGATTCCTAGTGAGGGCATGCTATGTATGTAAAAATAGATGATTCCGGAGACTTACTCACCTAAGGGTAATAATTGACAATAGCTAATAAAATGCCGTTTGCGTATTCGATGTCCAGAAAGTCTTCATCAGGACTCCGCTCTATTTAATGTGTGTACGTTATGTGGAAGAACTAAAATCGTATCGAATAAACGAATCCCGGCATTATGTGCCGAATCTGTTGACGTAGAGCGGGCCACCAATAAGCAGCTAGAGGTAGTAGGTCGTTACGGCTGGCGGTCGACCTGGGTCAGCAGACGAATGGTGTCGTTGTTTGAGGGAACATTTGAGTCCTCTGTCTGGGACACGAGAGAAAGGTCCACTGGTGCTACGCATCGACGCACTCGTAGTTCGGAGCACCCCAACTTTTGGCCGGCTGCGTGCTCACCCGCCGTTCGCCTGTCTAATGGTCAGGACCGATAGACCCAATCTAGCCGTTCGTTTTCGTGCAGCGTACGTTAATACAGCATTAGACGGCCCTTTTTCGATCTGGTCCGTTACGTCACGGACGATTGTAGCGTTACTACCTATGAGGTTAAGGGCACTAAACATTTCCGAGGATTTGTACACGTTTGAAGTAGATCCAATTCAATTTGGTTGAACTTCACCGTCCAATGGCTTTCTATTGACCAGCCACGTGGCGAATTACGTGAAGAGAGATAATTGTAGCGCATATAACACTGAAGTAATGAGTTTGTTGAATCTGTGAATAACATGGAAATTTCCTACCCATCTACTGTATTTCCTATATGAAAATTTGTCCGACTTATAAATCGTGTTACGGTGGTACGTACGATAGCTGTTTTTATTTCGTAGAGATCTGGTCGATTGAATTTATTACCTAAATTCAACGATCTTGAGTAACTTTAAGCTTATTATCTTCAATAGCAGCGAATCAAGAAAGAAATGGTCTGGAGAATATTTGTTTGAGATGGGTGCACCACACTCATTGAGTGAAACAGCATCGCGCGGCTGAAATGTATGAAAACATGTCGCATGTGATAAGTAACTGTGAACGCTGGTCATTTGTAAAGCACCAATGAGCTTACAAACCAGTGATCTCAAAGCTTATAAACCATCTAGTAGTGAATCGTAACAAAGGCTTCGGACAGAGTTTGTCAGATCTGCTATTAAAGGAAGAATTTGGTATTAGTCAAACAACTATTTTAGAAAAGACGTATTGACATGTTATTCGGTTTAGCTATACGATCTGGAAATTCAATATAAACTCATACTTTTTTTTGTTCTTGTTAATGCCTGGTGTCTACCATGGCCCTTCGGTTGGTCAACCAGCGCACCGATTTCGCCTACCCGTATCATAACTCCATATGGTGTATGCGTGTACAGTCGTCCACTAACAGCATATCTCCAAACGCTGAATGACTGCGCTAGTGGGAACAATCGACCATCAACCAGATGGGCTTGTAACACAGCCGTTCGCCTCTATCCACTCCATTCCTGACGCCACTGCTTATGACAGGATAGGATAGGCAGGGTTAGTAGCAGCAAAGGTAGATTACACTAGATACGTTATTAATGGCAGAATAGTTGCAGCTGCATATTTTGGATCTAGCGCGCACAGCAGTTAGTGACACAAACACACACACATACATTAAGACACATAAAGTGATGTACACACATACAGACACCCATCCACGAATCCACACGCACCGATACACCAAGACTCACACTTATCAAGGCACACACAGACATGAACACACGTACAGAGACCTACCCATATACCAAGACACACACACACGCAAAAACACACACACACACACAAAAACACACACACACACACACAAAAACACACCCACACACAAAAACACATACACACGAAAAAACGCACACACACTGACACCCACATACACACTGACACCTACATACACACTGACACCTACATACACACTGACACCCACATACACACTCACACCCACACAAAAACTCACACCCACACATGACTGACACCCACACATACACTGACACCCATACATACACTGACACCCATACATACACTGACACCCGTACATACACATACACCCACACACATACACATACACACACATATACATACACCCACACACACATATACATACACCCACACACATAAACACACACTCACACCCACACGCATACACACAGACACACACACACACACACTCACACACTCACACACACTCACACAGGAGACACGAAACACACAACACACAGACACAGACACATGCGCACGCGCACACGGGCACCCATATGCACATGCTCACGCACACGCACGCAAACATGGAAAAACTTATACGAATAGCTGAAGCTCTATGAACATGAGTGGCCTGTAATCGCAAGCTTTATGAAATATGGAAAGAAACCGGAGATAAAAAGCGTTCTGCATTTAAATGGAGATGAACCACCGTATTGTTTGATTGGCGTAGATCTCAAGAAAATGTGCTGCAACGTATAAATAAGAGAGCCTGTGTCATAGTGATCCTGCTAAATCGGATGGTGAAACATGGACCTATCGCCTGAAAGAACATCGCTACCTTGACCGCCGACGCTCGATTTCAAGATCGAGCTGTCAAGTGACATGTGTGAACTTGCTGCCAGCTCACACGCCAATAGGGGACTGCCCAGCTGTTACTTGTCCTTACTATGCGTACAACAACGTAATATATTGTGACATGATAATTGTGAGTCAGGCTTGCTGGTGCCTATATTCTGCATTCGGCGAAAAACAAAATCATTTTTGATTTGAACCTTTGTGATTTGTTCAGCTGCAGGCAAAGCAGTAAATGGTTTGTTAAAAAAAAAACCATAATACCAAATTATTATGCGGAGATCGCGTAGTAATGTTCGATCAACCGTTATCACGCTATGCCGTACTAAGCGCTATTTCTTGATGCGCATATACAGATCAAACCTTAAAATTAAGGCAGCCTTGCTTAATCCAAGAAACAAAAATTATACCTTACTAGTCAGAGATTATCCGGATGTATAACGGTTTAGTTATGTAACGTATATGTACTCGGCAGTAAAAATCACGAGAGCCATCTCTGCAGAGTGCAAGTTTTACAAGCGCAAAAGCAACTTGATCATAGATAAGGTCTAGTCGCTAGGAGATTCGTTCTGCATACACAATTGCATTTAAATTGTGTATATGACAAAACTTGCGTGAATGTAGCGCCGGTATAGTTTATACTTTAGGCTATATTTATAGGCTGTTTGTTTATTACCGCGTTACCGCGTGGGTCACTAGTTCTTATGTAAATGTGTGGCTAAATAGAAATGTTCTCTTAACTCCCTGAGTCTACGGAAAGTAGCCGATAATACTATAGTACACTTAATATATTATATGCCATAGTCAAAGCTGATTGTCTTTTCGTCTGCGTTTCAATTGTACATCACTAAGTAGATGTTTGCTGTTGTTTTGCAGCCTTTGTTGTAGACTCGTCGTCTCATGCAGATCCCCGACCAATTTTGGCTCCCCTACCGCTATGACCAGCATGCCACCGCTGTCACGGATGTCATCCCATGTAAAACTATCTTTGGCTTCTGCCATCCCAAAAATTCGATCCTTCCTTAAACAATGACTTATATGAATTGAAAGGAATATGATATGACGTGCATAGTGTGATAGCTTATTCCTATCTCCACTTTTTCGGTTTTATTTTAACTCACGATCTGGGACAAAACCGAACTAGGATAGTCTGTTGGCTACCATATGCGTTTCGACGCGCTGTTATCTAGGCAAGCGTAAGTTCTCATGTCATAGGGCTATAAAGGAGCCCATGTACGTGTCTGTCTGTGTGTTTCGGTTAGAACGCATAGATTTTGCCCACTTTACACTTAAGATTTTAGAACATATATAAAAAATGTTTATCCGCCTCCTTTTGCTTCTTCAGATGTACCTCATATGCTGTCATTGCTCTATGGTATCAGCCGCATGACTATGGGTCAGTCCGGACGTGTGTGCGTGTTTGCGGTTGACTGTCTGGTTACTGCCTAATATACTATCACTCTCCGTTAATAGTAATTGACAATGATGGTGATATGAAAAGAAAAAAAAACCTGTTTTAAAATTCTTCTGTGCTTTATATTCCTTGTACGATTTCTCCATTTTCTAAAGATTGAGTAATGTGGTCGTCGATGATTCCGCAGACAATCATTGTGATGATGACGACGACTGACTAGAAATGGCACCGTTTGTCAGACACTTTGTCGTGTCTCCGGTGTTTTCGTCCCGCGCTGCAACGGTATGCCCATTGGTGTTTTCGATTTGTATATACCGGCTCCATACCCACCATAGCAACCCTATCACAACTACAAACAGGCCCACTTTTCAAGCTGCAGCACGTGCATCATAGAACAGCAGCAGGCTGAAGCTTCACTATTGGTGCTGTGATCACTATTACCACTTGATGGGTGGAATATAGAGTGGTCTGCTGTGTGCTAATAAGTTGTCGGCCATAGCTCTTCATCGTCCATCGTCCATTTAGCGTGGCTCCATCGCGTAATCATATGGGCGGTGGCAATGTTGACAGGTTTATTCGATTGAGGGCAGAAGGTGACGAAGGCTAAGGCACAAACTGCAGCTGTAGCAGTAGCAGTAGCAGCTGCATAAGCCACCAGTTACCTATTTTTTTCCTCTTCTCTTCGAAATTGTGGAGAAACGGACGCGAAGTACGTCTAAAGCTTATACAAGCCCTTACGCCAGGAATACTCCGGCCCCACGTAGGGTATCCCTGCACCATTTCAAACCGCTGCCCCGCTTCGGCTGCTTATGTTGTTGACAACCTCAGCTATTACGATTGTTGCTGTTGCTTTGTTTGTTGGTAGCGTTTCAGTAGCTGGGTCAGTGAATCGTCATGGCCACGCGGCGGCAACTGCGGTTCGTTGTCGATAGTTGCGTTGAACCGCACAGATTACACACGTGTGTTTCGGATCAGTCATGGTGGGTAGGCATGAATCGGGGCCCGAATGCTCCAACTGACTATCGATGTCAAAAACATCAATATCACCACAATCATCATGACCGTCACAATCAACACTATCGCTCAGAGATTTAGCGCACTGGTCATTTGTTGTTGTTGACATTTGACTTGCTTGAGCAGGAACTTTCATGTTCCGCTGCCGTTCGTACGCCGGCATAGTTCTCCAACATCATGGTTCTCTGCATTCCTTCAGCTTTCCGCTCAGTATGCGAAAAAACGGTGTCACACTTTGTCATAATCACTTTGAAGGCTTCGCTGAATGCTGCATAGCTTTTACAGCCTGAATTACAGCAGCAGAACTTCCGACCCAACACGAGATGAACTAGGTAATACTATAGTCTCTATGTGTCGTATTTCAAGTCCGGCATTGTCTTTAGGCATTTCTACAAACGGCTGGCTCCCAGCATGAAAGGAACTGTGTTTATGCCTGGATTCGAATCTAGGCCACAACGTGTCCCTAAGATTAACTGGCAAATACGTTAAACCACTAAGCTATCACGGAAACAATATTACTATAGTTTACCATTATCGAAGTATAGAAAGCCTTACTGCTTGGGGCTCTCAGAAGCTTTCAAATCGAGGCCTCCACTGGATCTCGGTTTTACCCTTGACAGAATTCGGGCAATACCTTCCAAACTCGATGAAGAACCACTCCTATATAGGACGGAAGGTTGTAAAGCAGTGTTTTTCTTGCTCGACTTTGTACGAAAGGCCACACTCAAGCACGTAAGCTGAGAGACGCATTGTTGTTGTTATGGGCGCCAACGCACCTATTGATGGTGATAACTAATGTTTTGCCGTGGCGATCGATATGCCAGCTCGACGTGGCGATGCTGACTGTTATCATTGTTTCCGATGTTCCAGTTTTATCGTTCCCATAATAATAACGTTGTGTGTGTATTATTTGGTTATAATGGCCGCCAGCAACTATCTTGGCCAATCTGTGGCCGGACCAATATCCTAACCCTGCCGATGTCCGAACAGGCGGTACTAGCAGCAACTTTAGCAGCGAAGGCTTCAGGGGCACCAAAACGACAAAGAGAAAAGAGAAAGGGCCAAAGCTACTGAAGAAGCTAAATATGAACTATGCGAAAGATCTATCTGTGGGTACGATCCGACTCATTGGAGAACGGTAATGCTGGAATTATAATTAGGTGTTAGTAGGATTCGTAGTACTTCTGGGGTGGTTACGAGCATACAATAACGAAAATACAGACACCGCGATTATGTCTGTAGAATGATATCCTATGGCAAGTAGGAGATGAATAATCTCACCTTTTTTTTATAGAAATTTTTTACTATATTTAAATAGGGGACAATGATGGGTTCGTAACGGGAGAACATACCTCAAAGCTGATTATCTCGTTGACAGCTCCTTTCAATAACTTAAGTCATCTGAAAAATTACTCAATCTCGGGTAAGTGTTAGCCGAAGACCGTATCATTAGAAGTCCCGCGAGCTACCTGCCTCGCCGACGCATCAATGATAATAATAAATGGACAGACATAAAACGAGATGCACATACAATCTAAAAGCCAGCATATGATTTATTTATATTTACTCATCGGACAATTGGACATACTTCTTTTTTTTATTTTTTTTTTTTTTTTTTGCTTTACAATCGGTACCTGTAACCAAATGATTCACAATAGAAGATATGACTTAATAAGGCACCGATCACTTCCGCCGTACTACACGGCGTGCTGAAGGTTAACTACGTAAATCTGAATCTACTTTCATCTATAGCGAACTCTAACAATAGACAATCAGTGCTAGATGGTGAGTATACTTACTTAGCTGATTAACGGGTTACTATGTCACAACCAAGAGACACACACCTTTATTTTTAAATACTGCAGCCTTCAGGGAAAGGGTTGTCAGCCAAATAGCCTCCCTCGAAGTTCCTTTCATAATGTCATAGGCAGGACACGGCTTTTAAACAATAGAAGCGGATAACTCTCTCGGATGGTTCAGCTTCCTTTACCAAGCAGAGCCCGCTTGTGCGCAAGGAAAATAGCTCGATATCCACGATCTTTTCAGTTAGGCATCATCTTTCGTTTGACGAATCCGACGGGATTGAAAGAATCATAATCTCCCAATATTATATATCACTTATATCTAGCAAGTGGTTGATGCGTAGTTGAGCAGTTTTTTCTGCTCGATACAGTGTTTGTATTTGTCGAAAGTGAGTTCATTCATATGAGCTAAGAATTTCAATTTATACAAATTTCATAACCATCGAAGCACCGATCAACATTCACTCTTGATGAACGCTGATCGGTGCTTATATATTTGTATATATACAAGTTTATAAAACTTGTTGTCTTCTGTGAAGCCATCGGTATAGTCGGTTATTAGATTGTAAATTGTAGATTGTATTCTGCAAACCCCTCCAAAAGGCAAACGCCTAATGCTTTTTTTGTCATCAGTTCGCCGTTGCTGTCATTTGTGCATGAGACCCTCATACTTAGTTGAAAGAAGAACAAACGGTGGCTAGTTCGTAGGCGTGGTAATCCTCTATGTACCTATGTAGTAGTCGTGTCATGAGGAAATCATTTGCCACGTTCGGGAACGAAATCTCGGTAAAATGCACACCTTGGTGTAGAATGGTCGGTACATATTTGTCTCGGTACGGTATATGGGTCTTTCCTGGAGAAAGGGCTTTTTAGCAATTCTTTCGATGAGTGTCGTTTAGATTTCGCTGATGCTTCAGCACGAAGAAGACAGTTTCTCTTCCCTAGAGTTATAGGGTGTACTTGTCCGTCTTTGCGCGCTGATGATGACACTGATTCGCTAGCAACCGTTATACATATGCCCATATTTTCTACCCCACCTCTCCATTTTGACTCTAGCTGTGTGGTGGAGATTCCTCCGCCTGAACGGTCGACAAAGACCAGATGTCACCCAACGAAAATACCTGGTGGCGTCATGTGTGCCCAGTATGCAGGCTCGTACTAGTTAAATAGAGGAACTCGCACGAGAGGCGACCTCTGCATCGACCAGCGAATTGGAATGGCCGTCCTAGAGACAAAACTCCTTAAGACTTTTGTTAAAGAGGCCTTCTTTGGAAAGTAAGCGAGCGAGAGAGAAGGAATGAAAGATCGGATACGCTTATGAAGATACTCTTCAATATCATGGTCGGTGCCCCAGGTTTCGTCTAGTAGGGTAACCTCGGCGGTATCGATGGTCATGGCAGGTTAAAATGATCTAACTAGCAGTTTGTATGGGACGTTTGCTTAACCAGTCCGAGCCAAAATATGGGTAAAAGGCCGATAATCGATGCTCATAGAAAGAAATATGACATTAGTCACTCACTATGTTAAGACCACCCGAGGACGAAACGATCGTCGAATTCAATCTTCTTTCTGTATCACAACACCACGAACTTTTCCTTACGCAATTTAACCCTAAGCATGATATAAAGACATGGTTGTGTTTAGTGTGCATGTATTGTATCACGCATCATCACGCTTGAGGTTCTGCGAGCGGTCTTCGTTGTCCACTAACTAGTATAGAAATCATAGTAGAATGATCTATAATTTTCGGAATCACACGCGGTTTTCAGTAGCTATACTTAACAAGCTTATACGTTCTAGATATAATACTGGTATCTCTAAATTGTCATCGTTTAGCTTAATCGTTGCCATTGTGACGTTGGCACTTTTAGCTGTTGAATAGCTGAATAGCGTAAAATTTTGAGCTAGCTCTTATTATCGATAAATCAACATAATTTCCATTTTTTTCATCGAAGTTCGGTTACTCTGTACTCATCAATGAAAAGTGTTACATGGTAAAGTCAATGTCAAATACGAGCATCTACACCGAGGCTGACTTTGGGTGATCGTAAGGGCTGTTTTCGCACAGCTGGTTATACCTATTTGTTTATTGCCATCTCGTCGATCCGTCATCTTGATTCTTCTATGCCATTAACCAGGCCAAGCTGAATTAAGACCACTGTGTCGAGAAGACCGCTCGCAGTCACTACTTCATTTATTTTCCTTGACCGGACTTCGGCATTTGGCTATACATAATCTAAGCGTTCCGTACGGTTTAAAAATAAAATCGATAAAAACGAAGAAAACGACGCACCATCACGAAGGTGCGTAACAGCAGCGGCGGCGGCAGTGGAAGAGGAAATGGTAGCGGCAATGGATACGTAGCGTGGGGGGCTAAAAATCATCGTTTACTTGCTTGCCCGTTAACCTGCCTGTGCGAGTATTTGCGATAAGCGTATAAAGTTGAACATCACTTCTGGTTTTTCTGGTACTTGAAGGTATATTTACAGTACGTCATTGACCATTTGTCGATTGCAGTGTGAAGGCAACGAAGATGCGACTAAGTAAAGAAGAGAGGGAAATGAAGGGATTAACGCTCCTTGCCATGAAACAATGTTGGGTAATCAAATAACATTTTTCAACGTATCGAGTCGTCTATAAATAACGAAAGGAAGCGAGAGACCAGAGTGACATTCTTATCGACATGAGGTGGGGCAAAGACAACTTCGGACAACATTGCCAATCCGAAGCGTATTTTTCCAGTGCAGTGTTTGGCCTCTCAGCTATTTTCGTTTATGCGTCTTTTCCTTGTCTTGGGGAGCGACTATTATGCTAGTGGAGAGGTCCTGTAGCAGAAACACGAACAATTTTCGGTACGCTTGCGTCTAATGTGACGCAGTAGTCATTATCGTTATCGATGCTGCTGCTAATTTTCACTGCTTTGTCGAGGCAAGGGTTGAAAGACGGCAATTAATAGCAAAGATCATCACCATCATCGTCATAAGTAACTTGTCGTTCCCGTAGTCATTGGAAATGTCCAATTTAATGGGAGCGCAGTTACTAACCAGCCGATCGTCATGCTGCAGCTTTTTAGGGACTCAATTCTATTCGCTTTATTTTCATGTTACGCTAGAGCGACAGGGCCGCTGCTACTGCTGCAAAGCTCTACCCTTTGCCAGAACTAACGTAGTTTCCAGTTGTCAATGGCCATAAATGTTAGCTAGAGTAAAGCTACAGTTTGCAGCTCTGCGATATTTTATTCTCTTTTTTTGTTCCCTTTGGCTGACTTAAGCCTGGTCTCTCTCGATCATTTGCTGCTGTTTTCGTCGTAGCGCCACTGGATTCACGCGTCCGTCCCTCGGCGGGGCATAATGGAAATTGAAAGTGACGCCGCGTGACAGCCCGGATAACGAGAGTCTTGCTTTTAGCTTCGAAAGCAGACGATTGGTATGTGGACGGGTAGACGGACGATTGGGCAAACCTATAACTAAAACCGCAGTAGCATCGGTGGACCCCTTTTGTTGTTGTTATTATGGTTGAGCTAACTGCCGCTGTGGCCACTATAGTCAAGCTGTTTGCCATAGAACCGTCACTTACAGCAGCGAAAGTGTAGGTAACTAGTAACGGCGACGAGCAAAAATCTTTCATTTTACAGATACTGCTGCCGCCGTCTTCATCGGCATTAGATTGATTTTCGCTTCGCACGTACAGTATACGGTCAACGTGCGCCAATTGAGTAGCGGTACAACTCCGAAAGTTGAAGCTTGTTTCAATGATATTAGGGCAGCAGTAGCAAAGTTTGTATCACGGCCAAATTTCCTCTGTTCTATTAAATACAAGAAGTGGAGTTTTCGCTCATCTTGCAACCGCGTTATCGAGGTAAGCGCATGTATGAAAAACGTATATACCGCTGTCGTTCTCTAACTCCGGCCCTTATACGTCAATATAACTATTATGAGCTATAAATTTGCGAGTAGTGCTTTATTTGTGCGACGATCGAAATGATGAAGCTGACGACCGAGGATGATTTCGTTCTAATTTGACCTATTGATGCTAAAATTGTACAATTATGCTAAAATCAAATGCGCTAAATTGATATACTAGGGTGTCACACCCCCAATATGTAACGGTGTATCTCAGTTGCGTCACATGGGAACAGCAAAAAGCTCTAGAAGTGATAACTCTGTTTGATTTTCAGTCAGCCCGATCATAATGATATATCAATTAAATATTAACGAGATACACCAGTTGAGCGTGCCAGCGACACCTCAGATTTAGTGCGGCATCATCCGAAGTGAAATATTGCAATTTCTCTCTTTTTGTCATTTGCGTTAAAAAGCAGGAAAAATCGTTGCGCCACTATATCGTAGCAAGCATAATTTCTTGAATATATATAATCAGTGTATGTTTACGTTCCGCTATATGGTTCGTGTATGATGGGCCAAAAGAAAGCCACATTCAGTAAAAGAAAAATAGGCTGATGGGAAAGCCAGTGATAACAACAGTGAAACATCAAATAATCATCACTGTCTATTAGGATCATTATTATTGTTTAACGCACGGAAAACCTGTAGGCCCTATATCACGATCATATGCAAGGCAGTGATCGTTCCGACAAACTACAGGATATACGTGGATCAGCAAGCCGTACTAGACAATAGTAAGAACCACGCTGACAACGATACATTACTGCTTGCTCCTCTGTATGAGCGTTTTGTGCGAGTAATCTTGTCCGAGTGTGTGTACGTGCGTGTATGCATGTGTGCACGCGTACGAGCGATAAACGAGCCGAGTACGGGTCTGCTCGTGTTCAGCCACGTCTAAGAGTATGACTTTGCTGCGGGTGCTGACCGCTACCGAAAATCCTACGAGAGGGATAGTCACGAATATCGTGCAGCGCGTAGTTCTATGATCGTCGGCCTGTTTGTCTTTCGGTTCATTTGACCTGCGACGGTTTAATTTTCCCGCCATTGCTCCTTTTCGCTCATGGCTGGATTGTATTTCTGTTGGCCGAACCCAGTTTCCAAGAGTACCGAAAGCGGTAGCTAAACAGTGGCAGGACAAAGGGCGCTACTTTGGGCAGCTCTGTTTGTCAAGTTGTTCCTGCTGCTTATGCTAGCGGCGAGAACATACGACTGCGCGAACAGGCTGAAGAATCAAAACAGAGAGGGAATAATAATGCTGCTGCTGCTGCTAGAAAGAGGTAACGGGGGAGATTGGCTGGCATGTTATCCCGTCTATATAATGTTATCACATGGCAGTGTATTTGTACCGACGTATTCTGAAGCGATTTATAATCTACGTATAACCGCTCATTCTACTAACACTAGCGCTACTATTATCGTAGGCCCGCGGCATGAAAAGATCGGCGGTTAAGAAGCATCGACAAGCGACAGAACGCGGTGAATATGTAGGTACTGTTAATTGTAGGTACTAGTGACGTTAATCGAGAACGATCACGATCTGATAAAAGACGAAAAAGATCAAGAAGACTGAGATTGAGCTAAGATAATGGCGACGACGAAGATCGGCAGTATGGGTGGACTGAAATGGAGAACATCATAATATTATTCAATGGCAAATTGTATCCATACTTTGTAGTGTTATTACACAGAAACTGCTCGTCGATGGTCAGCTACATTATGGCGGCAGTAGCAACAGACCCTCAATATATTCTTCGACATCGTAGTCGTTATGCCCAGAGCAAGGACGGTGCAACTGCTGATATGAGCATACCATACTAACTAATCGTCAGTGCACTTATCGCAACGGTTCTGGACGGCGGCTCGTGATGCTAAAGACCTCTTTCACCCTATTTCCCGCCTTCCTCCGCCACCCTCTTCCCCCGGCAGTTGGCTACGTTTCTCAATCTTCTGCTGACAACAAAAGCAGCTGAAACGCTTTCAGAAATATGTACATTTTTGTTTGTGTGTACAGTACATAAATCAAGAGTTCGTATAACTATATTGACGCGCGTACGGCATACGATCCGCTATGTTATGGTTCAGTGGCCAATTGTTTTACTAGTGTTTTTTTTTGGAGTTGTCTCCTTTTCAGGGTTATTTAACATATACTGCATATGGTAGAGCGACAATGCTGCTTGTCTCTGATACTTGTTCTGTGATGATTTTACTATTAGGTCAACATGACGTTGTTATGATGAATAAAGAAAGGATTTTTACCGATAGCGTGACATCATCAGCTAGCATGTTCATATGATAAGCTGTAAGGCTTATCAATCTGTGTATCATCATTCCATAACACTATAACAAATAGATAACCATGAGACCATTGTACAAACTGCTTCTGGACGCTTGAGTATGAAAAGCTGAATGACGTGTTTTTGTACAACGCGCTCGGTCCTTTTCACTCGCAGGTGTGTCGACTGCGTGGTCCTGCTACTTACAAAACATTTTTCATCGCCGATTCGCCAGCTGTTATACTGGCAGATTATTCAGTGTCCGTGTGGGGACACGCGCGTGCTTCATTTCAGGGCTATCGTAAGTTTGAGGCGGTGATGAATTTAACAAAACGCGAGCTGGGAGGACCGATTCAGTCGCACCAGTAGATAAACATAACAGGTGATCTGAGGTACTTGCTTCCGTGTTTCCGAAACGAAGAGCAGCTTTTCTCGGGCAGGACATTGACTTAACCCGCAGAGTGCTTCGTACATACAGGAGGAAACGATATGTCTCCCCTAGGCCAGCAAAGCTGTTACTTATATATAGATATAGCCGACAATCTCTCACGGGTTGTACGATAATAATATTATAAAGCAGAGGAAAATACAAACACATGTTAGATTCAGCAGTTAGCCGTTCCTGTCAGCTAAATACATTAATTTGAACAAAACGTCGTGTTGTTTTTAGCGTAAGGCAACTGTTTTGCAAGTACGAGGTTGTTTTTATATTTGAGATAAGATCTTCGTCGCATATATAGTCAAGCGCGAAAAAAAAAACTTTCGAATTTAATCTTCCACACTTTCTTTACCGTAAACACCGCTTCGAAGTTACGACTAAATTTAACTTATAAAATTTAACGGCTAAATTTAACTGATGATCAGCTAGCCATAAATAGAACCTTCGTTTACCCGATGTAGACGTTTAAAGCCCATACTGTAAAGGTCCAATAATGTTTTTCAAAGAAAGTCTTTTTCATAGCAGTAGATATAGTATTTTTTTATTATTCAAAGTTCTTTTCTTCAAGATATGTTAAAATACTTAGTAAGATTTAATATTACTAAAAAGCATCGTTTCTGAACAGTTATTACGGTTACCAGCTAACCAGTTAGCACCACCGATACCTTTTACTGTGCTACTAATTTACTATTATTCAGAGAAGAGCTTTGTGACGCGGATTGTCTTTGCTGAATGAGGGCAGACGGTTGTTCTGCGGTCTCTATTTGAAAAATGCCTCGTCAAATGCCCATCTGAACTTGTCGCATTCCTATGTTGTATTTCCAATCAGCTGATAATATTTAACGCTTATCGAAGAGGTAACGCAGCGCTTATATTTGTGCGGATAAAAACAAATACGGCTGTTTATACAATCTCTTTCAGTAGGCTTTTTCTTTTTCGTTTAACTGTGAAAACAATTTTTCGCTTAGTATTGGAGACAGTGATAAATGATCGTTACTACGCCGGTGATGCGATGATGATTATGGATATGTAGATGGTCCAATTGAGTTTTGTACTATATAAGAGACAGCGAAGGCATTGTAGCAGCTTTTACTCGACCTATAAGCTTAATCCTCAATTTGTTCTTTTCATATAAAGCCTCTGCGACTGTTAGATGGTGAACCTCGATTTATTTTGTGCGCTGTTGGAACAACTCATAACGTAAGCGGTGGTGCCTATGGTCGTCGATCAGTGCCGCCCATCCGTAATACATACCCCCGCTGATTGATCCACGGATCACCCCAGTAGCATCTGAGGCGATCATCACACCACAGCTCGTGGCTACAAAGGGCAATGCAGTGCAGTCGGGGAACAAGCCGTGACCGTATTCGAACTTTCTGCTTGGGCTTTTGCGTATGCAAAGGTGGGCGACGCGGGCAACCGAACAGGCTGGAAAAGTTGGCACGAAAGAGATCCCTCCAGTGCTTTTAGAAGGACGTATCTAGTGGACGTTTGTGTCGCCACTGGAAAGATCGACTCAGACTGCCGAAGGAGACAGCTAATGGAAGACAGATAAGGAAAAAAACAAAAGCTTACGAGAAGAAATGATGCGTAGACTATATCGTGAGTATTTTAAACGGTTCCAGGGCGACGCCAATTTTAACGGCCACTGTCTGAAACATGTCCATATGATGTTTCACGTACGTTTGGCTTCACGTACGATAACGAACTAGAGGCCTAGCTCTTTGTTGGATACGCTCCTATCAAAAGAAGATCTCTAATATATATATATATATATATATATAGCAACAGACGGTCAGTGTATAGAGAGCACTAATGTATTCGAACGGTTTATATGCAAAGTATAAGTTGGAGCTAACCTTTTCTCCAACGCTTCCGAAAAACAGCGACGTACGTAATTAATTATTAAAATGTCGTATGAAGCGCTCATGATAACCGTGTGTTTGTTTTTCTTGAAGTAGGGAATATTTGCAATGTATTCAGCTAGAACTATGATCTACGAATTACGTGGTCATGACGCGACGGTCGCCTGTAGGTACTGCCGAAGAACATAGGTCATCGTGTTGTGATCTATACTACATCTCGTCGCTCGAGCCTTCAACCAAGCGTTTAGCTTAAATTTCTGATAGCAATTATTTCTTCATTAACTAGGGAATTAATGGAAAAATCATTACGAGTTACGAGAGTGATCGGTTCCCTTAGCTACTCAATTCTCTACTGAAACATTCAGCTTAGTTACGTTTGGAGCGATTGTCGCTATCGGTATTGCACTTATGTTTTTTGTGCATTTCTCTAGATACCCAGTTATCGAATTCGTATTCAACAACGATCTGCCAGCGACGTTCCTAAATGGTCTTATGCAGGTTAAAGAAACAAGCGAATGCTGTAGCCGTTGATGGTTTATAGCGATGTGTCGTTCTTTTTGATCTTGTCATTTTGTAACCGCAGTCCGCTGTAATGATACGCTGGCGCCGCGCCGCTTTCTTCTGGTGTTTCTATCATTCAGTGGGTGACATGGGGTTTTCTGAACGTACTCGGTACGGTCTTCCTCTCTGTGTGTAGTATATCTATGATGTTACCGTTTGCTTTTTCTCAGCGTCACCCTCGTCGTATCGCTATGATCAGCGTTTGTCGCCTGATGTAGAGTTTTGTATATGCGCGCCAGTGGTGGCGTTGCAGTCTGTTAGCAACGATATCCAGGCTGGTTTGTGTATAGCCGAGTGAATAATTCCCAATGGAAATGTTGACTATCGTTCGCTATAACAGTAGCGTCAGCAACAATCGCGATGATGTTTGCAGAAATTACTGCGACTTAGCGACGCACGAGAACGAGGAAGGCGGTCTCCATTCAGGCAACTCCTGCATTTTTTACAGCTGCAGATTCTGTTCATGGCAGTCAGTCAGCGGCAGCCATCGCTAACGGATTCGACCAGTGGACGGTGCAGTGAAATGTTCTTGACGCTCGCGAAAATAGAACGTCGATGATGATGGTAATGGTACTGCTGATGAATGGGAAGAAAACGACGAAGGTCTTAGGTTATCAGTGTTTCAAAGCCGCAGACGGAATAAAAGTCTGGACCTGTCGTGCATGTGTATTCATTTCGACTTTAATATTTTGTAGTTCACACATCGTCGAAGCTGGGGTCAGCTTTGTTTACCGTGCAATCGATCTGACACGAAAGAAATGCTGGAGGACGTAGGGTAAAAATGATTAAATGTCTATGGATGAAAGTGAGGGTAGCGCTGGGAAAATGACGATTTATAAGCGACTTACTTTGTAATAGTGTATGTCTTAGGTGGTGGCTAGGTCAGCTGAAAAATAGCACTTGGATAACACGACCAAAGGCTCGTTGGTTTAAATTCGCTAAGCGCATACATACGCACAACCTATGTTAATAGTGAAAGACTGCCTCATATAATTTGGTGCTTTTCCATCATAAGGAAAGGCTGACTCATTTTGACTCATATCTACTAATAAATATACTTCAGAATCGTTAGGTAATGGCTCAGTCTGCTATCGAGCCCAGCACAGCTGGTTACTATCTTGAGCTTATTACATTAGCGCACTGATAATCGATGACTAGTTAAATTCTCGCTATTTTTGTGACTTGGATTCGAAAGGAATTCCTTGTTTCTTTCCCGAAAATCGGCGTTCTTCTCCGATAGCCGTCGCGTCCCCAATAATGAATTGCTTTCTGCTTTCGCTCTACCTGTAATTCCGCCATTGGCTGCCATTTCTTTGATGCTTAAAACCGAAGCTATTATTATTCCCATGCTTCCATTTCTGCTGACGCTTATGCCGCTGATGCTGTTCCACAATACTTCTTTATCATTGCTAATAGTTTAACCTACGGGGGATGACCCCATCGCACCACCGAAGCTGAGGTAACATCAGCGAACAGCCGAACGACGACCGCCACGACGAAGATGCTGCTTCGTCGTTGGCTGGTGACGTACGGGCTACGTTTAGCTGTCGTAGGTAGCAGAGCGATGGTCCAGCATCCAGTCACCGATGCAAGCTATTTTCTTCCGGTTGCGGTGAATATAGTTCCTCTTTTATAGACGAAAAAAATAACGAAAATACCTTTTTGATCATTCGTTGTATTTCTCCCTGGCCCCGCTGCCCTCAGTCTCGCACTACGCGCTCACTACTAGCTTCCCCTTCTCCCTGGATGTTTTTTATTACCCATTTTATGCCCAGTCTGCCCATTGCCTCTACGTCGAAGTATGTGTTACTGGGAAGGGTATGTGCTCATGACGGCTAGTCGAATCGGGCGAAGGAAACAACTTCTAAAAGAATGACACTTAAATTAGCATTAGCATTACCAGCGTCAATAAAATCATTAGCAGCAGCAACAGCGCTACCGCCATCATCACCGGCGCGGCGGCAACAGCAGCAGAAAGATGGTCTTTTCGTCGTCATCACCCATATGACAATCATAACTTAATGAATATTTACGGCTGTTTTTGCTCTTTTCTTTATTTTCATGGTGACTTTTTGCCCTCTTAGTCCGTCCCGTCCTATCCGCCCTCCCTCTCTCCTATATTCAAGAGAAGAAATCTACCTGACTTACGATATGAATCGCCTTTTCATCTTTCCGGCGTCACCAGCCGGTGATGCTAATAAATATATCCATATACTTGTTACTACGGCAGGAGTGTGCACAGTTACGGATGATGCTGGGACAACTGTTCACAAGTTTACCGTAGCATTTACGTATAACAGCAGTGGCAATAGTAAGCGGAAAAAAATTGTTGGATCATATAGAAATTCGCCTTTTCCCTGTTGGAATAGCTGCAGGATCAACCGATTCAGGAAGGGAAGAAGCAGACTCAACTTCGTTGCTAAATAGCACCGCTGTTAGCAATAGCATTAGTAATTGTGATTAATACAAAAAGAGCGGGGCAACCGGGGTAAACGGGAGAACATCACCAGATGGCAGTCACGATGTGAAGACGCTTAACGGAAGGAAAAAATGAAAAATTTTTTGGCTATTGAAGCTTAGCCTTTTCTATTCGTCAAGACGTGGTGAATGCGTGCTTTGTCTCTAAGAAGTTCTTTCAAAGCTGAGTTAAGTCATTTTTATGCTTCTCAGCTACTTTGTTCGGTGAGATACCTGGTGCAGTGCTGAGCCTTAATTGTGGATCCATTGTAACGTACCAAGCAAACCAGCATAATTAAATTATAACGAGTTAATGATAATAGTCATAGTAATTGTGACGGATGTTTCATAAACGCTTGCCTTTACATTACAAATAGATGTCCACATATATTTTTTTCGTTCGTGATCTCTATTGTTTAGGAGTGATTGATTGAATGGCAAAACAATCAGATCTGTTATTACAAAACTAGTCGTTCCATAGTGCTAACGATTCTTCGCACTGTGTATACTCGCTAATTTTTACTGTTAGAACCTACCTACTAGATCTTTACTAGAAGGACCATCAAACACGATCCAAACGATGTCCAGTGAGGACCATCGCTAGTATCTGACTCTCTCTATATATATATATATTATATATATATATATATACGCATCACTGATCTGTTCTGAATATGTTTATTTACGTAACGAAGAAATGCGAAACGGAGGTCGAGATAAAATAAATAGTCGTATGATTTATATTTTCCACAATGGCCAGGATTGCTGTTATGGGTACGGATGCAATGGGAATCATGCATAAAGCTAGTCTATTTATGATAATACAATTTATTGCTTGCTATATCTTCTGTAGCGACGTGAACAAACAGCATGGTCATGGTTCTTCGACGAATCACTATTAACAGGTATCAATGCAAACGGCCCTTTGTTGTATGGATGCCAAAGGGAAAAGGACTGATACGGAACGCATATGTTATATAATACTTCGATCTGTGCTAAGCTAAGCTATACGTCGTTCGACGAAATACCATTTTATAATCAAATTCTGTTGTAACTGTTGATCCGGTTATGATGATTCACGGTCGTTTTTATTTGAGGCTTTTTCTGTAGTTTACCATAATGGGGCGTAGTGTGTTCGAGTGTTCGTCGGTAATTTTGCAGTATTTGGGGATGAAATTATGTTGAAGTAATGGCCGAGAATCAGGACGTGATCGATTACTTCGTCGCTAATTAGTGCGCCATTTTATATGATGGAATATGACGGCCTAAAGAAGCAGTAATACAAAACTCGATTCCTGACATTCTGTCATAGTGGAGGAGTGAGAGTAAAGGTGTGCCAGGTCTTCGAAATAGCAAATCAAACAAACCTGCTTAAATCGTCTGGATTACATACGGCCCGTTCCTGTCGTTTCTGATGTTGTAGCTACGGGATCGTTATAGCCAGTTGGCCAGGGACCAGTGAGCCGAAAACAATGGTACTATGATCGTTCCCTTTCTCGTATGCCAAACGTGGCGCTGGTGATTTTGATATTAATTGTCACCTGCTGAGGTGGATCTTACGCTACAGCATAACAGAAGTGGACGGACAGCGGTGAGCGTGGAAGGATAACGGCAAGGCCGAGCGGTCACTTCTACTGCTTCATCGGGGCCGTCGGTGCGCTGCTGTTCTCAAGGGGATTCTGGATAGCCGAATCCATTTTGATACCGCCGCAGCAACAACAATAACGGTAGCCGCTAACCTTGCCTTCGAGCAGTGCGGCTCCGAAACATGAGCCACGATGCCATATATATTTTACATCGTCATCAACATCAGATAGTAGGACTGCTATGTCGAACAGACCGATAAAAGAAGACGAAATAATGAGGAACGAAATCAGCGGCAGACGAACGGGAGAGAGTTGTGAATGGATTTATCTATTTACGTGTGTCTACGTCTGTGTGTCCGCGTATCTGCCCGTCCAGTGGTCAATGATTGAATATGTGTCTGGTATCACTTAGCTATGGATGCGAATCAGAAACTGACAAGATGTTACCATCGATTCTTTCGTACGACTCCTGCGCTGTTAGAGCAATAACGACGCACTTTTGAGATTTAAAATCGGGAAATTTTGCGAGGCGTGGTCATAGTGAGCAGGCCGAAGCGTCTGACACAGTGACGCGTTTATGAAAACTTGAAAGCGGAAAAAGAATTAATGTAGAGGGGCAGTATCAGAAAGAGCTGACCAACGATTTCTGGATCTACTAGTCAACGTCTCCATTCTATAGTGGTAGATTCTTGTTACAGACGTTGCTGACCGCAACAATGTAACAGATTACTTTGTTCTTTCGTAATATACAAATTGTGTTCGTGAATGGCTCAAGAGTAACGGCGTATTTATTTAATAAATTGTATTACTTTCGCCATGAAGTGCGAAACTCCACTACTACGTATCACTTCGAATTTTAAATTTGCCGGTTTGTAGGTTCTGCGCCTATTATCAACGTTTTCTGCAATGATTCCCTATAGTGATTTTCAATTCAATTCAAGTTACTAATGAAATAATTATCCTACGACTATGGCATTTCTTTATTACCTATTCTATTTACAGTAAAATAACGCTAGAGACAATATCCGCCCGTGCCTTATCGGAAGGGCGATGAGCGATAAATCATATAGGTGTTTGATTTTTTTTTAAACTTGTATCTTCTTTATCGTTTCTCTACGAAATATATTCATCGCCTCAAATGCTATTCATAGTTGCTAAAACCACTAATACTACGACAACAAAACAAATGTTACTAGAAGAATTACATACCTTTACATCGCAACCCACAACCATCTCCAGCTACGTAAGACCTTGAAAGGTAAGCGTGGGCTACTATTGCTACGCAATTATAGCTAGAAGCCAAAGAATTTTTCTACGCTTGCTTCTACATCAAAAAAAAATTCGGCATGTTTGTGCAGATCGCAGTCATTTCCCTGCTGTAGGTATTCGAAGTACCGCCGTTAGCATGCCACCTAGCGCCGCCGTAATCGCTGCCAGCAAAAGCCAGAAAATTCAAAATGACACGCGACCGCGTTATCCTTTGCTGCTTGGCTTCCGAACAACACAAAACCTTAAACGAACTTTGCGTTCTCACGTTTAACGTTCATTTCAGCGCAGCTTCCCATCTGCTTCTGCATGTTCGGAAGCTAAATCACACACAAAAAATTACCGGTCGGTCCAGCTTTCCTAATATGAAAATGATATTAACCTGCATCTTCTGCTCACGCCATATCAGTGACCCTGCACATATATATCATTAAGTGTACATAATATGTATTGTATCATATTATAACGTCATCGATTAGAAAAAGGATTTCAAGCGCCCTGTGTCCAAAAGTGTATTGCTTTACAACAGAAAATTAACAAAACATACTATTCTTTTCTGTGTTTTACAGGTAATAGAGGACTTAGCAGCGATATCGATTATATGCAGTCGAGACGCCGTTTGTCTTGGCTTTAAACTAGCAAAGAAATGAAAACTTTATCGGATAACAGGTGCCTCTTCCTATTCCTCAAAATAATGCGTTGAAAGATATCGAGCGAAATCCTATGTGGGAATCACTGTTGAAGTAGAATCGACGAGCTCAACTACATAGTATAATAATGTTAGGGCCTTTCTTCATACTAGTTAGTCGGGATAAGAGTTTCGTACTGTTGTGTAGACTTACGTAATTGTCGATTTTGAAGACTCTGAGAACGACGCACGCACTACAGTTCACGCGGCTGGTTCAACCGCAAAAGGGTTATTTTTCCTCCTATGGGGGTGAAGGTGAAGACAGAATTGATGGTATACGTCTCGGAAAACAGGGAAATGTCGCCGTCACAAAGGCTCAAGTGAAAGTCAGGGATCGTGAGAACATCCCAGTGTACGCACCGTTTTCTCCGGAACGGAATGACGACTCAGTATGCGCACATCCACGCGTTCGTAGATGATATAGCCGTAGAATGAGACGTATGCAATGTCCATACGCAGTGAAAGTTATTTATGACCCGACATTGATTTATAGGCATAACTGTTATGAGCCAGAGAACGAAAAGCTTCACCAACCCATTGCGCCGTGCTTGGGAGCGCCAAGTGCAGGATGTTACAAAGATCTAGCTGGAAATAAATATCCGCGCGAGTCGTCCTTCGCTCGGATCGAAAAGTGTGGCCACACCCAGTGAATTTTTTAAGATTACGTGTGAAAAACAAGTAACTAGTCAACTAAAAAAAAACGCCCCCAAAGTATCAGCAGAATTATGTGTCTGTACAAACCTGTCGAACAAGGAAGGCAAAAACACAAGAAAGATACGCGCTGCAGTTCTACTTTTTAATCGGATATTGCCTTGATGATAAACTTCGTGCTCCAATGTTTTCTTTTTTCGACAGAGTGAACATAGCAAATGAATCGAATTTAGGATGCTCATTTATATTCGAATTCAGCGATCGACACACTCTTTCATGCTGGCAGCCAGACCTCTAATGGAATGTCTAACAGCAGCGTCGGACGTATAGCTCGAAATATAGAGATCTGGAAGGTTGTAGCATGTAGGCATTATGAAGGCCAACCTTTATTTTACCGAGACCAACTTACTTTAGTTTAGATTGGTGAATTTGGCTAATCAGTCTTTAAATTTGTTTATCATAAAACACTAAGCATGATTGATATCTTGTGCACGGACCCTTTTATAATGCGCAGTGCCTGTACCGTAAGGTAAAATATATTCATATATAAGTCTTTATCATATAACGTACAGCGACAGCTATTTCCTAAAGAGTATTAGGCAGTGATAGAGGGTATTAGGCGGGTGACGAATATGACAGTAGCTGTGCACGAAAACGCGTATCGGCATGTAAGTTTGTCCGTCTGCTGCCTTCGCAGCAGCGCGTCGTGAAAAACGCTGAATGTAGTTTCTTTTTATTTAAACTTGTTTTCGATCTGGCAAGATGTTTTTGCGTCTATCATATTAAATCGCTGACTTGCTTACTTAACATGTTGAACATAGAAAACGGTCGAAAGATATATTTCTAAATCAGGCGTGCATTAAAAACACACTATAGATAATTAAGCTTTAAACGCAAGTCACTGCATAAATCAATCTAGCCGCGATTAACATTCTCTTACCTACGACTCTTACAGGACTATTATAGTAATTTTTTTGTTCTATCTATCTCATACTGCTTTTATTTATCAGTGTCATTTGCCTGCCGATACGCCCAGATTGCAAAAAATTTCAGAATCTCAGAGACATTTTATGCGAACAAAAGCGGATATCATAAAGTACTATCATTTAAAAATTTTACCAAAATACGTCGCAATCATTGAATCAGATTAAACTTGCTTATAACTTACAACATATAAAAGTTATTAGTTATAACTTTTTGTATAATAAAATGGATGCAGGTCAGTAAACGACAAAAAGACGGTAACGGCAAGGCTATCATAGTTGCCTGTCCTTACTTAAACCACAAAAGAAATTTACAGAACAGTACTACGATAAAATGGGGACGTCGGTGCGCTATAAAATTCTCGTGTCGAAGATTCGATAATAAATCAGTGGAAGCTACGCCAACGGATTTTCCAATTTCAATAGACGCACAAATATCGAAAATGGGAAGATGACAAGCCCTAACAGAAACCGTGTTCAAACTGTGACAAAAACAAACTACACTTAATCCAACGACAACCATAGCATACAACGGTCACAGTAAAAATTTCTCGTCGCTTCTACTAGGGAAAGGCTCTAGCCGGTGCTAGCGCGACCGCCGCTCGCAGCGTTGGCAAGGATAAAAGCTCGACGGGGAGGATTGGTGGAGAGCGTGAACGAAGAAAGGATGTTTTGTTGCTGTACCTTCTTCCTTCTATTGTGCTGCTATTGTTTGTAAACAGAGGTGAGACGGCCTAGTTAAGTTTTTCATAGACGGCGGCAGGGGGCGCCACCGGTGGTAGAGCACGCGGTGTAGTCATTGGTTAGCGGCAGACATCGAAAGTCGCTGTTCTTAACTAACAGCAGCGTTTTCTGTTTGCTTGAATATCATAAGAGAATGACGTCGTGTGGATTGTATTGCACAAGGATTGATTCTATTTTTCTGTTCGGCATTTCACTGATGGTAGCCACCGAAGGCATTTATTACGGTGTACTGGTGAAGATGAACGACCGAGCATCAGATTAGCCGGTTGGATATCGCTAATAATTTTTCGTGATAAATATCCTGCAGGGTTGAGTGATTATCAGTTTTGTTAGCGCTGCTCATTTGGCTAGGTATTCAGTGATAACTATAATAGCCGGAGCGTTTATTTCGCTGGTGCAAACATCGCATCGTCGTCGTCGTTGTCGTTATACTATTACTAGTTAGGTGGTCGTCAGTCATGTACAGCCAGTAAAGTTGACATGAAGCCTTAAAAGGTGACAGATTACTATTTGAAGTTAATATTAGAAATTCGGGACATGATTACTGTGGCGGCAAGATTTGGTCATGCTCGCAACGAGATGCCTAGCTGTTTGTTGTCGTTGCCGTAATAATAATGATGGTATCGCCTATTGAGGTGGGCTAGATTAGATAGCCTGTTCCTCTCAGTGGGGAGGTGTCTTACCGGTCTTCATGATTGCTTCGGTGTCAACGGGCATCAGCCCTGAATTAGCTGAAAAGACTCAGTTAGGTTTTTCACCTTTAGAAAAAAAGTCATAAAAATAGACCACTAGTGGAAGCAACGTGTTAGCCAAAAAAGTTAATGGTAGAAGAAGAACAGGCTTATATCGGGAAGCAGCAATTTTTAGCGTGATGCATGTGTCCAAGGGCACAAATAAAACTGGTCTGTCTATTGGCGCTTTCCCCTCTGTGTCAACTAAGCCAACCTTATAAAAAAAAAAAAAATGAGGAACACTTCAATTAAAATTTGAATGAAAAATACAGTATTATTCGATATACATTATCGATTAGACACAAATTGTACAGTCTAAAGGTAAATTTGATTTGAAACGAACATCACGTGTGTGATTATGGTTCCGTTATTCCCTCACTAATGACAAGGTGCTCGTAGACTAAGGTAATTATCCAATCCTGTATTATATAAACACTAGCTAAAACATAATAGCAACAGCTTCTATAATACTATTTGTCAAGCCGCTTTCGGCCGTATTTCTACTAACATCTATCACCCTCCACAACCCTTCGACCGATTCCGGAATTCATAATCTTCGTTACGTGTGAATCGCGACGTGGTCAATGTCAGATGTGTTTGTTCAAGCAAAAGAGAGCAATTGGGCATAAAGGTAAGTCATTGGGTACGGACGGGTAACTATAGCTGAGCGCGGCCTAAGTTATAAAGTGTTGGACAATTGATCCTTAAGCAACAATACGTCGACCTTTCTCCTAATCAATTAATTCCAATTTAATAAAACAGTTTTTTTTTTACGTTCTAGTTTCACTACGGGGAAATCGATTTGAGACTATAAACTAAGGATAATTACAGGTCGTATTATTTTTAGAATCTGGATTGGACGTCTCTGGATGGCAGGTTCGCCCATTTCGGATCAACATGACATGAGGATTTGTTCAGGCTACGGTTTGAACGCATAACTGCGGTAACAGAACAAGCGCTTGAACAACGTTCTGCGTATATTACAGAACTATACATATACATTAGCCGTTAGATATTTTTTGCCAACTTGCTTATGCTACCATTGATGTTATGGTTTTACTTTTGTATAAATGCACCTTCCACTGTTGTATCGCAATGATCTGCACATGTTAACGCACTGATCTACGATAAGACATTATTACTGAAAAAGTAAGATGACGCCATTCGCCTTACTAGGTTTATACCCGGTATCTCATGTTTGGCTTGGCAGTTGTCAGAACGGTAACGGAAAGGCGGGTCACCCCTGTTAAAAAATGATTGAATTGAGAGTGTCTGCGAGTAGTTCTAAATTGAAAGGAAATGAGAACGGCCGATATCGTTAGTCGTTGATGTCGTTCCTGTTTTCGAAGGGAACGAAAAACCACGGATCCATAGAACAAAGAAAATTAAGACAAAATTGACATATCGAAAGAATATGTCGTAGCAGTTGATACCGACTGTACTTACCGTTGAATACACGTACTCTAGAAGCGTAGCCTTCCAGCTTCGCGTTAGATCCGTATGTGACTGGCGAAAACTAAGGGAAGCAAAACGATCGTGTGAAATCGAAGTTGGAAATGAAGCTAGTTTTCTTCAAAGAGCTTTTTCAAGCTTTTGAGATGAGCCATGGTGCACATAGCATTTGTTGGGTCAATGAACATTATTCTTAACTAACGTGGCTGTCACCATTCAAAAGCGTTCCGACTATATATATATATATATACGTATATCAGAAAAGATGTTGCCGTAGTTAAATGAGCGCTACAATGCTAATTTGTATGTGCACGTAAACAGGTACCGTACCGACGATCGACGTGCAAAGGCACTGTGGCGCCATCATGCCACTAATCAAAGGGGGTGACAAGGGTAACCATGAGCGAATTCCTCATCGAATTGCCACCCAGACCAATATTTTTTTAATTTTCCATTAATCGCTGTCCAACATCGTTGGTTCGGAAACTGTAATGCTAATCACGACATGAAACATTGAAGCGCATATTTAAACGATGGTGGACAGCAAAAGGTGGCTTTGTATTTAATAGGCATCCATTAAAATGGTATAGTCTTTATACGTGCAACTTCAGTGGGGACAAATTGAAATAATAAAATATGTGTGTAATAAGATAGCCATCTTTAACATATGCGGGACTCTGAGAATGACATGGATTTAATGTAGAAGCATTAATAGTAGATAATTAGGGGTACTTTTCGGATTCCACAAAGGTAGCGGCAAAACGCTTTTAAATTATCTAGGGTTACAAACCTGGAATACGCCTTTCATCAACCGCAGCGCGTATGCTCTCTGCCAAAAAATGCGGCTCAGATAAAAACGATTGTGCTTGAGATGGAAAATTGAAGAGCTCGCGAGAACTGACTGTAGCAATTGAAAGCCAAAATTTTGTACTGGAATCACAGACCACGCTCCGATGTCCGCAGAAAGCAGACGACGATAAACCTAAACTGGCGATGCTATGTAAGGGTTTCGTTCAGTGATTTCAAGCGCTTTCCTTGCATTCTCTCGGAGTTAGGCGCTGCATTGTTGTGAGTAGCCTATGTCAACTGTAGTGGATCTTTTCTAGAAGATTCTCAAAGCAGAAACGTTGTTACACATATGGACTAGTTTGAAATGCCATTGTGAGTCGCTTAAACAATAGCAAATTTGCATAGCACTACTTGCTTGGCAGAGAAACGAGCATTTCTATACTATAATATACGGAAATACCGGAATGAAAAAGTTGCTTCCGACAATGTTCAACGCAAGGGAAAAATTCCGGAAAACCTTTTATATTGAAACCCCAAAGGATCTGATGGTACCTGAAATAATTAAAAATTTATTGCAACACAGCAGTGGCAGACCGCGACTTGAGTCAGATTGTGAGACTCAGTCGACAACTTCTCTAAGCAAACAAAAGACAGGCCATAAACAATTATGTCCTTTGCGTCATAACATTAAATCCATGGAAAACTCTAACAGAACAAGAATAGAAGCCCAATTTGCGATCAATACCTTATTACAACGGGTTACATCTTCTCAGACCCATACACCACTGTCTGGGGGGTTCAAGTAACTCCAATATAAAACAAACACAAGTCAGGAACTCAGTCTGTCTATGGATCGGTTCCATGCTTACCTTTCTGCTTCGCCGAGAAACGTATTTGTTGTTAAAGTGGCAAAAAAAAGGAAAAAAGTAAGCTTCACTTAAAAGTTAACAGCATTAGATAGAAATTTTTTGATTGGCCTAAGACGACGGGTATTTGACGATAAAAGCTGAGGTAAATTTTGGAAACAATCGCATGTTGTCCTACATAGTGATCACTAAACGCGCGCCTCGTTTTCGTTTCGCCTATTAGAGGCATACCCACTAGTTGCGTAATTTATCAACACTTGCTAAGGATCTAACGTCGGGAATATTATGAAAATGATACAGTGCCACGCCACGCGCATGGTTTACATTGTCGTTACATCGGGTTGGTTGATGAAATTTGCTTTGTGGTTGAAGATGCCCAGCCGTCTGGCTTCGCCGATCTGCATAAAATCATTTGTACTTATAGAAAGCTGCACTTGTTCATGCGCATTGGGTACATAGGTCCATAGTAGGGCCATTTTAGGTGTGCAAAAATTTTGTCAGTGTTACTGACAATGAAGGAGAGTCGAAGGGGGAATTAGAGAGAAGGACACTTGTGGACAAGGTTTATATTTACGTACTCGCCTGGTAAGCGTTTGCTAACCTAGCGTGACTGACATTGCCGCAGTCGTCACTGTAGATATTGGTGTCGCACGCAGAAAGCTCCTAGTTGCTACCTGTGGAATACGCTGTCGCGGACAGTAATGTCAGTCGATGCGACGTACCGCAAAGAAGATGAGAAAATTTGTCGTGACAGTTGCTGTTGTTGGCGCTTGTTGAAAGAAAACTACGCGGCAGTAGTTGGCCATGGCGAAGAAGACCTCTGCCAGACGCTAAAAGCTTCGCTGGTTATCCGTCGTTGGCATAGCGACAGCAACCGCGCTACCGCGGAAGCGGCAGACAGACCGGTCAGTCGGCATTTTGATAAAAGCTGGTTCCACCCAGCGGGTGTGGGCTTGAAAGAAAGCATCGGGGGGGATCAAGAACGAACATCCTAAAACACGTGCCATGCCTCAGAACCGTAACGGCGGCGGTGGCGGCGATTCGCTGTACTGTGGCGTCGCCCGGGAGCGATCAAAACCAACTTGGTCTCGGTCGAAACAGATAACGGATAAGGGGAGCAGCAGCATTACGGCTTATTAACTGAATATCGTATACACGTAGTATTCAGCTACAGCAGCAAACCCACAGCACGTAAATAGGTAGTTTATTTATTTATTTAACAAGTGCATCATCTAGTTATCCGCGTCTCTTGTCAGTGTTTACAGGATGTATGAACAACAGTTTTTTTTTGGGGACAAGAGAAAAGGGCGGCGGGACGAGCTACTGCTATGCGCTTGTCGCGGACAGAAGGTAGTCCACTAACTTGACGCTGCGTTCAAACGGACACGATGGAGCAAGATTCGCAGTTAACATGCACGTAGCCCTACTAAAATTTTTTTGTACCATTTTGATGTCTTGGTTTTTTGAAGCTGAAATTTTGGTCCTAACGTGAACAGCGTAACCTACGTAAAATACAATGTTGAAGATGGCAGGGTATTATAATAAGTTTTATCTAAAAACTGAACTGGAGCAGCGATTGCAAAGTAATGTCTCATTCGCTTATACGAACAATGTACGTACTGAGACCGATCTATACAAATCGATTGTGTTTAAAGGTAAACAGAAACAGAGTACACGGTCCTATTTTTCCTTCGTGCCGTTAGTAGTGATAGTCGACCCGATTCATGTTTGGCTAAATAGTTGTTCTTTGGGGATCTCGACGACAGACGTCTCACAGTCGCGCAAACAGTCAAATTTATGGTGATGTATTAGTTATCACTTCTTGCACGACTTGAGTTCCTTTTCGTCAACACATTACGTCGACATACTTTCCGACACCTGGTTAGACAGATCTCGACAATAAAAAGTAGTATCCAAAAGTAATCCTATGCTTTCCATGCCTATACTTTGACTACTTGTCGTTGTTTTTGTATTAGCCAGTTGCTACGTCTGTCTAGGTAATCCACCGTCCGCAAACCAACATCGATTGCTTATCGTCGACAGGCCACGCATCTGAACCGTCGTCAAAGGATACGACATTTCACTGACTGGTCTAAATAATTGGATTAACTCGACCCTCTCGGTTCTAGAAGGTCGTCTATGTCAAACAGCCTTTGTGCTTCCTCGATTGTTCGATACTCCACTTGCTTGGAATCAACTTGATCCTCGATATCATTCGATATGTAAAATTACGCATGAGGGTCGCGTGAGACTGATTGTCCCTCGTGTAGGAATTCTAGGCCTATTGACTAATTTAGCTTCGTGCACAGTCCTCGTCTTCCATTCTAGCATCGGGACAACCTGGTGTCGAAGTTGATATGAGCTAATGTGGCCGGTTCTCCTTCATTGGTACCTTTCATTCTGGGTCTCGATGAATGCTACGGGATCGCTGAAATAAGGCGGTGGAACTGAAAGCGTCGTCTCGTGCTGTCAGGCTCTATATACGCTTGTCTCTCCTTGCCCCCAACTATCTGGTCCTTTAGCCTGTCGTTTCTTTTGTCTCTTATTGTGAGCATTCGAGCACTGGCCAGTGCTCATGACCACGTGCAGAGGCGGCAATCTCAATAGCAAAACTATACGTCTACAGTTCATACATAAGACCTACAAAAAATAACGTCAGCTGTACCAGATTGCTGCACTGTGATCAATTGCCTCAGTGTGCTTTGTTCTCTGGCCTCGCCTAGCTTTATAACGTTAGCAGCAAGAACTGGTAGCAGGAAGGAGGGTGGGTGTCAAGTATTGACAGTCGTCTTCGCTGTCATTATCACTGTCGTCATTCATTTTTTCTGCTTTCTTTAGTGGAGAAGCGCATCGAAGTTAACCTTGCTGAATACACCACTAGTAAATACGTCACGAGGGAGCGTTCGCTTGCGCGTCAAGCCTCCTTTCAGCCGCTGATGCCGTGGCGTCGGTGGCGGTGGCTGTGGCGGTTGTGCAGCTGCTGTGGCCTGGCATCAGCCGCGATGGTAGCAGCAGCAGCGCAGCTCTTATGGCAAGTGCAAGAATCGGCCGCGTGAGGGCGATGCTAGGCAGAGCTGGGCGCCGATGACGGCGACGACGGTAAAACTTGGCGTGGTCGCACGGCGGAAACTTACCACCGTCACCACAACCATCGCCACGCGGCAGCGGCAGTACTACGGCCAGCGACGGTCGGTTGTTGCATCTCGGTTGTGCGTCCGTAGCAGCGGCGATCCGCCTGGCCCTGGTCGCCCGCCTGCCCGACTGGCTAGCTCGTTGGCTGTTTCGCGATTGCTAGAGCAGGTTCTGCTAATGCCCGTGTCAGTCGGCTGGTGATCGTGTTGTTACTTCTGCTTGTGCGACACCAGCAACAGGCTCACAGCAGATGTAGCCAGAGCGAAGTTTCGTCTCTGAGTGAACGGATTGAACGAAAAAATACGAAGGTACGTTGCTACCATGGGGACCGTAACCGTTAAATCACCGCAAAGCTGACCCGCGAACCCCACCACAGCGGCGGAGTCGCTGTGTCTTACGCTGGTTGATGGAATATACGCGGCTCGCTTATGCGAAAAGTACACAGAAGAAAGATTTGTTATTCTATTTGTTTGGTCCTGTAGAAAGAAATAATGGTGAAAAGTAGTACACGGAGGGAGTTGAAATACGCGTGGAGAGCGTAATGTGCTTGTGTATGAGTACCGGTGAGTGAGTGAGTGAAGTGTCGTGTGCATCAGCGGTGTGTCAATTATAAAGAGATATTTGTTCTCAGTGTTATGGGCCACGAGTCAGGTGAAGCTCTAAGCGGAATCATTTTTTGTCCAGCTGTTGTTACATGATTGCGTCAATTATTTAGTGTAATTTTACGTCTTTAGAATGTTTGGTTTGAACGGGGGAAAATAAAAACGAAGAATACAATGATCCCAGGTGGATGACAACTGATAACGAACTATCGTTACTATAGCTCCAGCTCATAACGACACCTATAGTTTTCATCCATTGTAGTAAAATGTTATCGGATCGGCCATGTTAGATACCGGTGCAGGAAAAGCAGAAACATTTCGTATGTGATGTGATTCGACTGACTTGATCTCGTTAGTGAGAAGTGTGTAAGCAACTGGATTGTTTGAGCCCCCCTTGATTACTATACTGCTAAATAAACCGGAGGAAGGGTACCCAAGGATACGTAATTACGAACTACACAACACACGGACACAGACACGTATAAGAGGTGATGACATGAGAACAAATACCCCGCACGCATAGACTAAGTACAAAACAGTAATTAAATAACACATCGTTTCTGTGATTGATTTTGTGTGTATGGAAAACATTAAGTTAGTAGTCTGCTGAAGAGGCCTTCGTGTTTGCAGGAAAATATATTTTTTTTTTGTGACGTTTTTGTTTCTTGCTATCGAGCCTCATATCGTGTAACTACAGTTTCACTATCACTTTGGTATCAATTTGGATATTTTATACCTCCGTTGTTCCGTTAATATAACTAAAGCAAGCATATTGAATATTGTCTCTGAACCTATCTTCGAGCTTCTATGGATGGTATTGTGATTACCTTAAACATCTGCACGTTTCTGTTTTACAAAAAAATAACTAGAACAATGATAGCTTGCGTCGATACAACAATAATAATAATACTGATGACAGGAAGCCCAAGAAGCAGCACTTAAACGTCACACTCAGCCGGAGACTGAGTGATGACAAGCGGAATTAATTTTTTCACTGCACTCACCGATTTCAAAGGCAATCGATGGAAAACAAAGGTACAGTTGTTTATGTACGAGTATATTTACGGCTGCTAGATGCTACTGGGTAAACTATGATTTTTTGCCCTAATCAATATCCGCTTGGTGGAGTGGGTGGCATGATTAACGAAGCCTACTCGCTCGCCGTTATGCACCTAAGGTGGCAGTTGAGGTCTACTGAATTTGATGTTGCCCATACCGGTACTTTCTTTCTTTTCTTTCGTTAGGACGCACGTGGCCCAACACGTATACCATAGGATGATAATGTTATATACGCTAACGTATTTTTTGCGGTTATTTCTCATCGTAAAATTTGGGTGCTTGGAATCATTGTTCTATAAGTGGCTGAAAGCGATGAAAAATCTTGCCCAGTCGCTGTTTCCATCGGTCGTGCAGCAAACGCTACTGGGCCAGCCACTGAAGTTGCCGATGGCAGTGAGGTTCATTTGTAACACATGGCAATTATCCACACGGCTCCAATTAGATTTGAATAATAACCATTATCATTATTGGCTGGCTAAGTAACAACGGTTAGAATAAAAGCAAGTAGGCATCGAGGGGACCCTGGTGACGTTTAGCACTAATAGAAACGCCTATTGACGCGCCTGCGAGACTAGGGCCTATCTCGTAAAAAATTGATGAGTCTTAAACATCATTGCCCTTTCAAGTTTTCTTCTTCTGGCTCTAACAGTAATCTGGCTAACAGTAAGTGATGGCAGGAACAAAGGAAAAGCTTAAAAGCAAAGCAGATCCTGGGTGTCGAAGTGTGTACTCTTAACGACTCTGAGGAAATTAACTCGGAGCAATACATAGAATATAGGAAAAACTGGATTATATAGCCGCATCGTACGGGTCACACGAAGTCACTATGTGGTGTGCTTAGCTAATCGTGTACATAAAATGGGTCCGTATTTGAGCCCGAATAGCTAGGTAACTTCCTACTGATAACTCATTGTTACATAAAGTGACTATGGCTATTTAGGTATTTTGTGAGATAAGCAAATCGTTTGTTTCTGTCTGAAAAAACCTCAACGAGGTCCCACGCGCAGCCCAACGGAAACCTGGTGGTCACAATCTTTCGTTAGTGATGTTCGTTCGTGACGATTTCGTTAGTGATGATTAGTGATGTTCGAAGTAGTGACGCCACTAGTTTGGTATTTGCCAAATCCCATTACTGCAACTGAAATGTTCGAACGAAGTAAATCTAGAGAGATACAATTATAATATGTCGAATAACTCGATTAGCGACCGGTACCGTTGTCACGCTAACTGGTCGGTGTGCGATGGCAGCAGCAGAAGCACGCTAAATGTCTCAGACACGTAGACAGACAAAGCGCTAGCAGCGAAACGAGCGACGGAAAAACGCGAACGGTAGAGTAAGTAAGTAAGTGAGAAATCAGATCTTTAGTTGTTGTCGCCCGTCGCGGGACGTTGCTATTCGCGCAGAGAAAAAAAAACGCTTATGAGCAGTCCAGTGTAAGATTTCACAGATGACAGCGTAGATAAGGCGGCAATAGGAAGCCAGAAAGGGGATACCACATGAACGAAATGAGGGCTCAAAAAACCTTATGCTGTTCCCGACACGCAGATGGTCGAGGCAAACAAAGCAAACGATAAATTGCTTGTCATTCGAGTAGATTCTCTTTTGTTAGCTGGCTGTTCATACATACTGTTTAATTGTTACCTTGGACCATGCAGAAGTAAATTTCGAGAAAGTCTAATACAAATGAGATAACCAATGCTGTCTCTATCAGACATCGCTTTCGATAGCTGTCACGTATAGTATGTTAAGAATAAAACTTTTAAAAAGAAAACAGGAACATTATATATGGTTCAGCGTCGTCTGCGAACCCAGCGTTGTCGGTGTGTCCTAAATTTGCAAGGAGAATAGACGAGTAATAGTGCAGTAGTATTCAATTTAGTGAGACATTGTTACTAGTACATTGCTCAATTAGAAAATTCTACCGGCCGGTCTAATCATAAACAAGCCCAGAGGACTTCAAGAAATATAAAGGATGTCCAGCTTGACTCTAAAATTGACCCAGATAGATGTTGTCGGTCAATAAAGAATTAGCCTGAATTAAAATCGGGTATAAATTGCTAAAACCAACATCAATCGACAGGTATTGTTGGCAACATATTATTGCCAAATCTAGGACGCGGAACTGGTATTCCCAGCAAAGCATGTGATGCCAGCATTGTACCTATGGTGGCTATCTCGACATTGTTGTAGCTTTTTTTCATAGCTTGCTTAGGGTTTGCTTGAATGCTACTTGTATAGAGACATGCAGCCATCTGTGACGTAGTAAAATATCTCGTCGAAAACGTTTATTGACCTCCCTTTATGCGTCCTTTAACCACAAAATAGGTCGACTCTTTTTCTTACCCCATTATACCTTGTAAGTGTTTCTATCTTGTGGGTACGACTAAGTAACTAGTGCAATTGCGCAGTCGATGCCCAAAACAATAGATACCAATATAATGCATGTCGCTTTTGCCTGATGCGTCGTCTGTGAGTTCGATATCGATGATTTGCTGGACTTTTTTCTCGTTTCCTGTTTCAATGCAGCTACGGCGGCCACTTAGGGCGTCCTATTATTAGCTTCGTTTTGTGTATGAATATCAGTTTCAGAGTGCTAGGCCTTAACTTGCTTCTAAGCTTAAAGGAAGCAATATAAAGAAATGTCAGACAAGCGTGCATCAAGGCATCGTGGTTCTTGCAAATAGAGCTATCGCATTTTTGGAGGGTAAGTAATATGGTCCTTCCAGAAAAAAAATGCTTGAAACAAGCGACTGTATAAGAGTTAACAGGCAATAACAAACATGTGGGAAGTAAGTTGCAGGAGAATTGCCTACTTTTCGGATGCAAGATACCATTATGAGTACTATACACGATACTAATAACTTAATACATAACAGAACAAGTAGACATCTGAAAGCAACTGACACAGGCTGCTGTAAGGGCCGGTGGACTGAACGCACCGCTTAGGATATGGGTTCACATATGTTTAAGGCACTATTGTACATTACTGTATTATTATTACCATATGTAGGTGACATGCTTAATCACGGCCGCATGTTATCGACAGACAAAGCGTCGACGTGCGTATAAGGATTTTCAGCGGCCAGTGCTTCAGCAACTTCGCTAGTTGTTCCAGCTAGCGAACTAGAGAAAGTGGTTTCAACATGTGCGGTTTTGATAGTATATTATTGACGGAGGCCGCGACAACAGTGGCGGCCATCGCTGCTGTGTGGCACTACATAGGACGATGTCTAATGATGCTTGCGAAGTGTCGCTTTAGGGATGTGTCAATGATCTGCAGGCCATACGCCTCGTAGAGTCCTTTCAAACGAGAGACAAAAAAGCTAAAATCTACGAGCAGCCGTACAGAAGTACAGAATTCACTTATAGCAGTAACTATTTCCAGTGCTATCATTCCGGTAGGTAATACACAATAGATGAGGAGAGTTACGTTGTTTCATCGATACAACATCTGCGACACAGTAACCCCTGAAGCAAAGCCTGTATAAGAATATGCTGTTTTGCCAAACTACGATTAACGACTGCACGAGTACACGTTGATACTATAATTATGCAGCGTTGTGTTTTTATGTCACCTGTATCTCTGCTTTATTTAGCGTACGAAATATTTCCTTAATTGGGCGACTTTTTCTTTTAGATATCCGTGTTAATTATTTGTAGGCCTTGAAGACAGTAGTAGAACAAATCTCTTGTCGGCATCAATAGATATTCCTATTTTACCCCAACTAACAGGCCCGCTATAATTGAAATGAGGGCGTTCATACGACGAGCTTATCTATCGTCTAACTCTTTGCTCCACTATAAGATTCGCTACTTTTACGATACTTGAAACGAAATTGTTCCATTCAAATGTAAAACACAACGCACTTTTATTAGTTTGTAAACCTCTCCGTTGTTTCACCACTATCGGCTCTACTAGACCAAGGTGCGCTAGCTTCCAGACAGAGAGTCATGACTGGGCTATGTTATTTTTGATGAATATTTTGTTATGAAGCAAACGTGAACGACTGAACACCCTTTGGAACAAGGACGATTACAAACCACTTGGTATTTAACCGATATTCGTTGAGGGTGATAACAATAAAGATGCACAGATGAACGAGGTTTTAACGGAACAAAATGAGAAGCCTTGTTTTAGCTGCTGAGAACAACAATTGTTCGACGTTACTGTCGTTGGAATAACGCTAACGTTCCGGGAAAGCAGCAGCGTGGAAGATGTCGGGATTTTTCCCCCTCGTGGAGAAATCGCTACCAACACCGATTTGGTAGCAGTAACAATAAAAGCAGCATCAATAGCCACAAAAGCGCGCCTGTCACGCCGTATTCACCAACCAGAAGCACTTGGATGAACCGTATAGTGTTGATGTTTCTACTCAGGTGAACAGCCTTGGAAAAATCAAAGGTCCGGAAACTATAACGGTTCTTTGTTGTTGGCTCGAATGAGTCTTCGCCTGTCTGCTTGTGGGTCCATAGGGCTGTCTCACTGTATGTGCGTGTCTGGTACTGGTTCGTCGATGATTCGGAGACCCTTCATTAGACTTCTGTTCTGTTATGTTTTGTTCTGCGGCTCGGCCTCAAAGACTCGTCTTGCGAGGGCGGCAGCCATAACGTAAACGGCAACGACGGAACAACAACGTATCAGCAGATTCCACAATACCTCGAAGATAAGGGCAGTCAGGTAAAGTGGAAAAATGAAGCACTGAAGTGAAGAACTAGAATAGTGCTCTTTCACCAGCATCTGGAAGAGATGGAATAGCAACGACAACATTATCAATAGCAGCATTGTTCTCGTCGTAGCTCTGCAATTTGTCGTTCGTTGTTTGCTATTGCAGGGTCTCGCCTTCCTTCTCGTAATTTCGTTGCTTTTATTGGTCTTTTCGCCTAAATCGAGGGTTTGCCACAAGCATCATGTCCGCGGCCACAGCTAGAAGCACCGCGAACACTTTGGCCGCAGGATGGCGACGAATTTGGACGAGACAGTGAGGCTATGGCAATTGTTCGTTGTCGCTGTTAGTGCTGGCGTTGTTGTTAAGTATTCCTAGTGAAGCTACGTGTGCCCTTTATGCGTTCAACGGCGTGGATGGTATTCTGGCATAAATTAGCATTTAATGGTGAGCGCCAACAGCGGTGGGGAGCGGTGGTAAAATGACGACGTTGGTCACCTCGGAGAAGAGCAGCCAGGGGGAGGGGGGGGGCTGTGTTTTTTGTGATTCGGCCTGCGCTACAGCAGCAACGGTTGATATGTCTGTTAGACGGCCGCCAGTTAGTTTAGTTTGCGCAATGGCGCCATACAGAACGTTCCGGCTAGATTGAAACGGCCATATATTGTACCGTTGCGATCATCCCAATTGCACAGTACTGTAATATTCCGCCCAGTTCCGAGGTATTTTGGGGCTGCGTCTCGTGCTTTTGGCCATGTGCTCATCTTTCTTTGACTTCTTTCGCTCGTCATTCAACAACTGATATTGTAGTAAGGAGCAAAAAACGACGACAACGATGATAGATAGCAATTTTAAGTATACAGCCATTATTAATTGCGTTGCAGCCATGCTACAGCAGCGGCTCATAGAAAAATATCTATCTAAATACTTTATATTTGAAATCAAAAAGCCCTCGAAGGTAAACATTATACATCGCCTCACCACGTCACAACAGCTATTCTGGAAACACCGAAATTCGTCCGTCTGTTTATGTAAGCACTATGTAGCAAATAGTCAGTGTCAGCTGCGCGCTTCAGAAGCATTGAAGATGTAAGAAACATTTGCGCTTCGCGTGACGGTTGTTGACTTTGAAGTATATGCTGGAATTATCGATAGTAGTCGAACGGCAGGTGTGTGTTACTAACTTTCGGTAATTCGTGTTTACTGCTGCGATGTCATTGTTGTTTGAAAGGAGCAGTCGACGGGAAACGACATTGAGCGCAGATGGACAGTACGAAACATGGCTTCACGCACCGCGTGCTTGCCTTCGACCTGCCGCCAGTTGGGCCTGACGCGGCCCGATTTCTGTTGCCGTTAGAAAACGATGATACTTTTCCACCGGGCTCTTGAAGCAAAAACTAACAAAACGGGAATGTTTACCCGCTGCGGATATTTGGTTTCTGAAATAAATGAATTTCACCCAACGACCAAACTAGTGTAGTCATTAAAAAAGCGTATATATATGCGTGACTCGTTCAAGCATAGAATCATCCGCTATACTATGTAGTTTACTGTTTAATTAGTTCGTGTAGGGTAGTCCAATACATTACAATGCGAGAAGTTCGCTTAAAGATTTAGAAATAGAAGGCAAAACCCGGATGAAATCTGCAGCCCATGATCACGTGTTGGCACATCATTAGAAAAAGTTTCAGGTGATTCTTTTCTCTAATACGACATACATTAGAATATGTTTAGACGGCCATATTGTGCAGCTGTTTTGTGGAAGGTGGGGCAAAATGAGATGCTACACTCAGATTGTTCATCCTTTCTAGGTCTAATCTCTGTGACAAACTTTTTTTCTCCTTATTACCATTATCTTAACGGCAACGGCAATAGCAGCAGCTGTTTGTTAGTAACGGTTAGGGCTAGCGATTCATCATCTTGATTCTGCGTCTTTGATACCGTGATCGACTGCCGAGCCAACGTCGCCGCGGTCGCTGTTCTACCTGAAATTAAAAAAACATGTCTGTCAGGTCAATTATATAAAAATAGTATCATAAATGTGTAATATATTCGAGGTGTGCGTGCCTGTTAGTTTAGAAAGAGGACCTCTGTTTGTTGAACGCCCTCTGCAGCGCTGGTTATTATTGTAGCCGCTCAAGTTGGAACTGGATGAGTGGCATATTGCATCTATTTTACCAGTGAATATTAATGTGGGTCGTTTGGTTGTTCCTAGACAATGACGCTGTTCCCATATCACACCACATATTATCGTATAGATAATATATTCACAAAGAAATGGCGAAATTCGGATCACATCGAGTTGTCTCGTAGAAGCTGGCTGCTAGCTGTGTCATGTTGATTCTCGTTCCTAATATCGCATTGATTGGAATATATAGTATATAGCCCATAAGGAGAATAAGCAGAAGAAGAATACCTGATTAGATGAAGCCAACAATGAGAACTGTAAAGCACCATAGCGGCGTTCCGTCAACAGATTTTGCGCATATGATCGATCAGTTTGATGCTTAGCATTGGCAACGAACCGAAATCAGGCGATAAACGGCAAAGGTGTCACACATAAAACCTATATGTGCACACACCTACGCACGCACGCACACACACACACACACACACACACATATGTATATATAACCTTTATATTACGTGATTATTAAGTCTCCTAGCCTTGCTCACAACACTAAACATCCGGGTAAATAAGTTTCGTCGTAGCTAGCTAACCAAAGTTATTCAATTCTACTTGTGGTTGTTGGTGAAATAAGGTAGAAATTGTACTTACCAACGTACTATGATTATAGGTACCTTACAAAGTCCATCAGACTGGGGGAAGACTTGAAGATGTGATAAAAGTTTGCCGGTAATGCCTTGCGATCGTTGAAAATGCAAACAGCGAAGCAGGCCGTAGCAGTCGATCAATCGTAATGTTTGTTTAACATAGCACGAATAGTGATCGGATTTATTTTTGTTCTGTATTTTATCCAGTATTAAATTTGGATCCGACTGAAATTCTCCTCTGGTCGGAGAACGACGAAATTAAGTTGTCGACAGGCGGCGTCACGAAAGAGTACCGGCTCTAGCAAAAATTTGCGCGAGAAGGGCAATTGATTTTTATGGGGGTAGCCGACGCTGCTTTCGTCACTACTGCGGGGCGATAGTTGAAGACCTGTGAAGCAATTGAAAAACGAGGTGCAGGCGAAAATTACGGGGAATGAAGACGGATGCTGGTTCTTTATATGCAAGTATTGCCTGCACAGGACGGCAATAGATAATAGTTCGAAAGGGGGGCAGATGGTCGGTTCTTTATAGATGTGTTACAGTTCGGTTCTTCATACAGTTTTAAGATGACATCGTCTGGGAACTAAGTTAGCCCTTACTCAATACACGCGGACACGTACTGAAAGCAACGCCCCCGTTACGTTAACGTTGTTTCGAATAGAACTTTGGGCCAAGAGAAAAATGAACAGCTAAGCCACGATAACGACGACGGTGATTTGAAACTTTATCAACGGAAATCTATGTTAACTTATCAGTTGACACAACAGCAATGAAACTAGCTGGGCATAGAACTTAATAAGTTCCAACAAACTGAAATATATCGTCAAATCTCGTAATGTACCCATGTACCAGCGTAGTCAGCCATGCCAAGCAACGTGGAATTGGCAGACAATAGTCCAATTACTAATTCTTTGGACAAACGATAATTGCTGGCTGGACATTCATTTGTCTTGAGTTTTTATACTGACAGCTCATTTTCGTAAGACAAGGATGACGACAAACGTCGAGGGCGCTAAGTTATAAAAGGCATTTTTGTCGTGAACTTGTGTCGTGTCGTTTGACTTAAGCTCAAAAGCTTACCATATAATTATAAGTGGCTAGCTTGCATCATCCAATCCACCAGCATTGGTCGTTCACTCACTTCCTCCCTTATGCCCTGCATTGTATCGTACTTCCATTCTGGCGTCAATGTTACGTTAAGCTATGTCGTTGGCTCAAGGCGTAAACGCCAAATATCCGTAATATTATATAGTTAACATATCATGCATAGATGGTGCAACTTTCTAGCGAGTTGGTGGATTTCATCAAGCTCAAGTTTTGTTGGGCGTCTATCTGCCTGTCTGGGCTGAATTGCGATAGTGTCTGCTCGGTTGTACGTGATGAGTTGTCTTCACCGACGCTGTCTCTGACGTCAGTTCGCGTCTTGTGGGCCTACTGTCTTTCACTGTTCTGTGTGTGTCTATTGTATTCTAGACCCCCGACTTTGGACTGTTTCAGCCCACTAAACGAAGACTTTCTTCGTCAGTGACAGAGGAGGCTATACACATATTTGCCTGTCAAGAAATGCCGAGACGACTAGCGCCGTTTCATCGAAAGATCACAATGAAATTGTGCAGTGCTGAGAACGGCACGAGCAGCAGCAGCAGCAGTAGAAAAGATGTCGTTCTCACTGAACTAGCGCTTAGCTCTGTACAGCAGGAGAAGCATATTAGACGAAAAAGTCAAAATCGAAAGACTTAACAATCTGGAGGTAGAATGAGAAAATAATTGAGCGGAACGGCGCCGAGTAAATAGGCCATCGAAACGGATTAAATCGATAGAGTCCGTCTGTTCTTTGTGCTTAGAAGCGATTCTATGAGCGGTCACGAGTACGGCGGGGGTCTAGCTAGAATACCGGATGGGAAATTATTGTGCAATTTAGATAGAATAATTTATCATATGCACGTCATCATTCTTGCTGGCCTGGCAGCACAGCACGTCTGCTAAGCTGTGCAATTTCGGTACCGAAACATGGTCTACTGATCTAGTTGATGCACAGACAAACGTTAGTTTTATAAAAAAAAAAATACTGCAGCGACATTTTTGAAAATTCGGTTCTTTTCCTAGTGCTATAATACTAGATGTTAATCTTGTAGCAGTTGGCTTTTCCCAGATTGTTGAATTGGCCGCGTGTCAGTTTATCACGAGAACGTTTGGCTTTTTGTTTTAACTCAAGTGTTCTATTATGTTCGCATATATTGCATTTGTGTTATGGCTGCCAAAGCTAGAGCTGACCGAAATTGGTTGACTGTCAGCTCTGTCCACTGCCAGCTTTGCGTTTTAACATACATTGACTCGAAGATGTCCATGCAAACCACCACGACGCCTTTCACTCAATGCTGATCTCTGTGGCTCCCGTGGGGCACTCGATGCTCCTGTAGCCGCTATGGGCGGGTGGAGTTGTTTAATTCGCTCAACAATCGTAAGTTAGTAAATCACCACTCATTCCACTAGCAATATATGTGCTGACCACGACTACGTTCAAAGCCATAGGACCAGCATCTTATGCATATTTGTGAAGCTTAGTTCGTATAGAGCTTCAAGCTCCTGTCAGAACATTCAAACATAGTAATCAACGGTCGGTTACATACGCATACACACGCGTGCACGACAGGCACACAAAGGAAGTAGCTGCGAGAAATGCAGCAGCAGCAGCAGCAGCAGCTGCTGCTAAACTGGGTCTCACTCTGCTTTCTCTTTGTTTTTTCGCTGAAGTGGCTTCCTTCTGCTCGACCTCGACGTGGCTATTACTTTTTTCTTCGCGTATGCGGCCACCGTATCGACGTTGCCGTGCTTTAGTCGAGAGCTATCGCCATCAGTACAATCACTGCAAAGCAAATTTTCTATAGATCGCTCGACGTCGCCGTGGAGTAGAGCACGTATAGCACAGTAGCGGGAGCAGTGCATAGCAATGGTAATCAACGTATGGGTTATGCATATATAATCTATTTACTACATTATCTGTACCGGCTTAACGACTGGAGAAGCGTCAACAACAGATAGACACTAGCAGCAGCGGATAGCCGTGCTAAAAAAAAAAAAAGCAGCAAACGCCTCTCTTGTACTGATTTGTGCAGCATTCCTTTGCGTCCGTGTGCTTTATTCGAACTAACACCATAAAAACGACTGACAACGATTTCACCCTTGGCTAAAAACTATTAGTTTTTAGCCAAGGGTGAAATTGTGTATTCAATTTGTATTATTGTTATTATATCTGCATAGCTGTCAGGCTATCTGTCGTGAGTTACGCATCAGTGTATGAGACGAGCGTGTACAGTCGGCCGCGGCAATGGGCCACTGTGATCATAGCAGCAGCACCTGTACGATCAACACTGACTATTGCACTTGCGATATCGTCACCCTATATTGTCTCGATCGAATTTAATGGGCCGGGTATATGCCTGATCTCAAAAACACTCGAATGTGTCTCTATACATACATTCTACACAATGCACTTAAACTGTATAATGTTTGTTAGATGTTGTAAACTGCACGTACATGGTGCAATGGTACGTGCGGTTCCTTCTTCGACGGGTTCTAACAATGAAGACTGGGTGGCCTGCTCGTTCAGGGTCTAGTCGCTGCACATGCGACGGGGCGTAAGACAATTTAAATATTCATCCAGTAAGCTGCTACAGAAAATGTTAATAAAACAAAAACCTTCTCTAAGATGCCCTACCGGAGACCATCAACGCCTACCGACCCAGTCGTTTAGTAGTGGTTATTACTATTATTATACATGCTGTCCTTAATTTGCTTTTTTCAGTATAGTATATCTATACAGCGTACTGCTTATGCTGCGCTTATCCACTTTGCCACTTGATCCATGATGTTGTGAAGCGGCCCTTGCGGCTGTTTGTTTCTACACACCTGTTGGAACAGACGCCATAATATTTGCTGGACATCGTTCGTTCTGCGGACAGTTCTCTTAAAGCGTTCAGTTGATTTGGCGTAGACTGTTGTTTCTCCGTATTAGTCGACGGGGCTAGCGGACCATCCTAGTGAGAGACAAGTAGGCGTAATGGAGCCGGACGACTTCTATTGTGCCCTCGATTTTTACACCTGATAGCTGCAGTTGGCGACATGAATGGAAATGATGGTAAAAGTTGGCTTCTGCGCGAAATTTTTGATAATGAAGTGTCTAGGACAGGCGACTACCGGCGTATGCCTAGTTTGTAGTTGTGCCCGCATTTAATTCAACTTCGAACTTCGAATAGCGTCGTAATTACTGAGGAGTTAGGCTGTCTCAGGAATAGATGACGCCTTCAACAGTCCAACAACGGCGCATTATCAGCGAAGATTGCTATTCTACATTTAGCCGTGTGATAATTTTGCTTGTCGCTCCTATCGCTCGGCTCAGGCCAACATCGAATCCTATATATAGCTTCGTAGTCGAGTTAGTATGCATACGAATGGCCACACAACTACATTTAGATAATAATCACCTCAGGAACATAGCTCCATATGAATTTACATGAAGCTTTTATTTCTAAGAAGGATCGGCTTGTTGGGCCTTTCGAAGTGTAGAAGGCCGCAGCCAATAGTGAAGGAGGTGCAGAAATCGAGGTGCGAAGTAGTGCGAAGGCCGAAAGCTTCGTGTTTCTCATTGCTGCTAGGGCAATATTTACCACACGCCTGAAGGAGTGAGCTTGTGGTTTAGTTTGCAAAATACATGACTAATCCTGCTAATGATTGTAAATTTACTGCACAGGCAACGTTGAGTTAATAGCAGAAAACATCCACGGTGAAGAACGTGGCACACTAAGATTATAGGCTTATTATGTGGCTTTGGGATGCTTATCTTGGTCACTATACAGCTGCTTATATGCTCGTAGTGTACCGCGCTTGATATTAGGCTTCATGCTCATAACAGAGCATCCACAAGGTTTTCGGAAGATACTCAGTGAGTTCGGTCGTCAACAGTTCGCCTATGCTAAAATGTTCGATAAGAAGATAGAAAATTGTATAAAAATGCATTAAAAAAACAAAAAAGTAAAGGTGGCGGGTTGCTGAATGCGACACATTACTGCCATAAACATATAAAAGGTTTTCGTGCAAATGATCCGAGTTCATTAAAAGCTAATATAGCAAAAATAGACATCTATATGAGGAATCAATTAAAATCCTTTATGCTAAAACTACTTGTAGACTGATACTTCGTTGGTAAGATGAATTTAGCGAACCTCACCTTTGACAGGTTTTTCCGAGAATTAAAAAAATTCCATATAGACAAATAGAAATAGAAAAAAGTAATTCAGGCCTTAAGCACAAAGACCCTTTATACGCAGATGTGGCATCCGTCAACTCATTCATTTATTTCCGCATATACGTTTCCGTACTTTAGAGAAAAACTAGCCTCGTAAGGGCAATATGGGACCTAATTTTGACCGTTTCTGTCGTATCTGCGTACAAAACAACCTGCAGCATCAGATCTCTATATAGATGCTCGATTGTATGACATTTGTGAAATGACGGTTCTATATTTTGTCCCTTTCGTACGTCCGTACATGCGTGAGTTATGACATATGTCGATTGATTGCACTGAATTATCGCTTAAACGACACCTGTGGTGTATCACATCGTTACCGCTACCAATCCATTGTTGAAGAGAAATATGGGAGCGCACCTTTTTCAGTTTTTGATTTTATTATTGTTGTTGTGGTGGGGGCTGTGGTTTTATTTTGTTGTTCGTAAAGACGCTAGCAACAACGTATCTCGATTCATCAATCCGCGAGTAGCTCTTTTCGTCAGCTGCAGCAATATCGATTCAGCCGTTGTCGGATATGATGGACAAGTGTCAGTAGATACAAGTTTTCTTAAAGCTTTTACCGGGTTCCTTGTTGTTCTTTGTGTTCCTATTGTGTTTGTTTCTGCTCCACGCTTGAGGGTTGGTTCTCTTTAACTTGTCTTTTTTTTCGCATGGGCTTATCTTCCTATCGTCCATGCTCCCCTCTATACCCCACTTTTCTTCGAAAGTAACAGCAGAAGTCGCAGCAGCAACAACAGCAGCAGCAGTTATACGAAATACCAAATCGAAAACGACCCGCACACTGACCGTTTCTAAGATTAGCCGTCGCATCGCCTTGCGTTCTACAGACGTCGTCGATAGCAATTCCTAGCCTTCCATGATATCATATCGTGTGCAGACGACAATTGTAGCAGCAACAATCGGCAATTTGAATTAGGCGCCAATATTTTTTACTGCCTGTTCTTTTTTCTACTGGTTCTCGTTTCTCTGATTTTCCGTCGCCCTCCGATTTTTTCCCATTAGAAAACGGGGCTAAAATAACAATAAATACTACACAGAAATATGACCAAGTATAAAATAAGGACCTTTTCATCCATCATCATTACGACCACGACCAGGCTAAAGTATTACCTCCGTAGTCAACTAGCAACCAGCCATTGATGCCCTCGTAGTAATAGCTTCTAATATCTGTGGTCACCGACCATTTGAAATACCTATGATTTGACCGTTCGTTAACAAAGCCGACCGTACAGGCATCTGCAGAGTCAGCAGGGTCTTAGCAGAGATGATAGTGCTGCTCGTTCTGCAGTCGGCAGCGGAACCTCTTGTACAGCTTAGCTCACTGCGCATTCTGGCCCGTGCGTTTTTTTTTTCGTCGCTGACCTGATCTTTTAACAAACCAACCACTCGGATCATCGACGTCGTTGCTGCTGTGATTCCGGCTCTAAGCGTAACTGTGTTGTTGCTTCCGTCGCTGGCCATAGTAGTCACGATTTTTGTCACTCCGTAAGTTACCAAGCGTTCTTTATTCTTTCCTCTTGTCTGCCTCATTAATAGCAGGTGATTGGCTTAGTTATTATGGTTTCATGTAGAGTAAAAGTTAGATAGTGACTATGTTCACATACAGCTCTCGAGTCATGAAGAAATCCTCAACTTACGCGCATAACACCTATTAACGTAATCTATATATGTAAACCAAAAAGTTTTTTAAAAATATAGCTACATTATGCAGTGAACTTGCGATTGACTGAGCCCGAGACGCGCATTCGGTCGTAATGGCTACGGATATTACTCCGCTTGCACTAGGACGATAAAATCTTCGCCTTCAATGTACGAAAATGCCGATTTCGTTTAACGTGTATAGAACGCCTGACGTATTTTTCAACTCATTATCTTCTAAATAACACAACAGGCGTATCTTTCCTCTGCATTTACATCAATGAAAACGACAGTCTTTAGATATAAATGGGCGACAGTTAGTATTGTAGTAGATGGAACAACGCGTTTCAGTTTGTTGTTGCGAGCGACAATATGGTGTCCATTATTACTAACTTCATGATGTCGTACTTTTTGCATTGACAATAGCTTGCTTGCCATTCGCCCACATCTACTTTGCCCTTTTTATCCTTGTGTTCTGATCCCGAGTTTATCTTGAACAGTTGTTTTACAGGTGCTTACTCAACAGCTCTCACAACGATCGAACTTACTCCTACAGCTGTGTTGATGTCAGAATCGGTGTCACCTACAATGATGAAAGAACGGACCATGGGGTTCTCGTCACCCCACACTACATAAGCATAGGTGTCATTGGGGCGCATTGTTCAACGACTGCAATCGTAGCAATATTAGCACCGACAGCAACAACAATCACGTCCCCTATAGAAATAGTAAAAATCCTGATCCCGAACGGCCAGGGTTGCGTCCGGTTTTCACAGGCGAAAAAGCAGATAACCAAAATCAACGATGTTTTCACAGTTAACTACGCTAAATTACCTTTTCCGTGTTAAACGTCTGCGGGAGGCAAACAACTGACAGGCTTATTTAGCGTAATTCCATTTAGCCTATTGTTGCCGTTTTAGTAACATATTAAGGAAGGATTTTGTGCTCCGAGACTCAGCCTTTGAAAGGCAGCTACGACCTTCGGCACAGCTGTATTTAGATCTTTAGTGTTACCTTTTCTCAAACAATTTTACCCGGTATTTTGTTTTATCTATTAGTTCACGTTCCGTTGAGCGTTTTTCTTCTAAGTTGCTATTTCGCGTTCTAGCACTTATAGTCGCTAGATATCTAACGGCGACAGTTACATCCGCTGCTGCCGTCGACAGGATCTTAAGAGCTAATCAGTTGTTAAATATGAGGCGACTCTACGCTGCGAAAAATAGACGAAATGTCTTAGTTCTTGAATACCCCCCTTTCGTCCCCCTCCAATCCGATATTGTATATGTGATAGCCTGCTACATAATAGGCCATCAGAATGTCTCGGTCCATTGTTGAAAATCATCAAAGTTTCCACCAAGCACTTCGTTTGTTGTCAGCTGTTCATCATCTGTGAAAATCACTGAATGGTGGTGCCGTGGCGTCGCAATTGGTCAGGGTCGTAACTTTGATCAAGTGCTTCTGGCCCTTCCTTAACATATTCATCTATCGACAAACATAAAGAAAGAAAACGCTACGATTACGAGCAAGGGCGAAGGGTACTCAGGTGACAGGTATTAACATAGTCAATCAGCTTTAGCGGGAAGTGATTCGTTACTTTTTGTTTGGTAGAGTAAATTGGGACGATCCAGCAGGCGACGAACTGGTTTTCCGGAAACTATGTATACCACACAGGTCCTTGGTGTTAATTGTAGTGGCGATCGAATAGGGTCGAACGTGCGCCGTCGTACCTAATCTACCCGGCGCATCTGTCCTATTGTGAGCCGCTTTGTTCACAGGTCAACAATGAAAATCTATCACAGTGATTCACGGACCTTGAATTGTTATTTTGAAACATGGATATTGTCTCTAATGTACACATATTCGCTTGCCTCTGAGAAAAGTCTTCATCAAATCGTTGCTCGTATAAAACCTAACACAGTATTAGTATAAAACATTGCAAAGTGGGTAATTTTTTGCACCCTGACATTGTTATCGTTCACGAGAATATCGACACCGGGCTGATATTCTTATGTTGATTACGTGGCACCAAATGATTTTCCCGTGACAGCCGACAGTGAAAATAGCCAGGAGAGTGAATAGGTGAAATTGAGGGTATTGTGTTTTGTAGTAGGGAACGAACGACTGGGGCTGTTTTATTATATTGAAAACAAGTCGCTATTTTTGACGACCGATACAATCATTCAATTTGAGCATCGTTTTTACGGTCAGGACGCTAACATTGGATAATGCTGCTACACCGCTAACAAGTGCAAGTCGTAGATGCCTACCTTAGCCAGCCTCTTTCATTTAGATGGCTGGGCTTGACGGGATAAGAAAAAATACGTCTGCTAGTGACAAAAATAACTATGAAATTGATCGAGCATTTAGATTATGTAAAATGTTTGTGTTGACTTTCTCACCAATGGTCATTGTTTTGTATGAAACGATCGATCGTAATGTGTCAATCGATGGAATATATTCATTTCATAATGGCTATCATTGATTCTGTACAAGCCGAATGTGAGAGAAGGCTTCCCGCTAGACATCTGAGAAGTAAGTGCATTTACAGCTCCTATGCGTCACTGTGAATCTTGCGTCTGAGATTGTAATGTCCTTAGCATAACACGGATGCAGAGGTGTACTTTTTGGCTAGAATATCTATCAAAACAAATAGAACTTATGAGAAATCTTGTCATTCTACGTCGATTTTACGCACTTGACATGTTGTTGTGACAAAAGTCTTACGGTACGCGTCTAAACGCTACATTCACATGCCCTACGCATCAGCACGAAACCGGAAGCGCCAACACTCACCTACAGCCTCACCAACGTTCACGAATCACTACACTCTACACGTACCCGTATCCTCTTGATAGATTCCAGCGTGTATGTGGCATCGTGCTTCACGCGGGGACGATCCGCCTTCAGTAGGCAACTTATATGGCGGCATAAGTTGTCTACTATATGTAGCACTGTGTGTGTGTCTGTGATGTGGGTGTTTCTGAATAATCTCAGCGCCGGCGGCCATAGTGTTTGAATGATTAAAGCCGTCATGTGAACTGCTTCCTTTTAGCTACAATTATGTGAAATCAGCGCGTCAACATTAGACGCATAGATATATATGTAGGTAGAAGTGTGTGGGCCGCAGTCGTATCCGTTCAAACCCTCATGTGTGTGCGCATTGTGCGTATGTGTTTTCTATGTGCGTAAAAGCGTTACGTCGCTTACACACACGCAAAAATAGTTGCAGTTATAGTGTTGAGAATATGATCGTGGCCATAAATAGTTATGGGTTACAAAGCGCGCGTGACATTACAGAGAAACACCAAGAGCCGGCTGGGCAAGGAGTACTAGAAGAAGCTGAGTGAGAAAGAAAGGACAGAAAATTGGATGTGATTGATGTCCTTGGATTGGCTCGACGTCATCAGTTTTTTCTCGCAATTGAATTGGATAGAACTGTACCGTACCGAGCACTTCGTGGTGGCAGTCGCAGAGAAAACCCCTTAGCCAATTGACTCCACGCACAGGATACAGGAGAACAATCATACCAACTTGTTCTGCCCGTGGGCAGGTTCTCAGGAGCAGGTTATCGCAGACGCATCTAGGTCTTCTGGCTGAATTCGCTGTCGCCGGTGTTTATCATTGCCAGTTGTCTGTCAGGCGGCGTTTCGCGGTGGTGGCAGTTCGCGGTAACTGCGGCGACCAAATATCGTCGCGTTAGGCAGAAATGCGATGATGACGTCAAACGTTAAGTCTATCTTGCTTGGCCGACACCGCAAATACAATGTCGCCCGTAACACCATTAGGAGTCTGCAGCGGCAGTACGACACACCAACGCTCGCCACTTCGTCCACCGTGAGTAGTATTCAGAAACAAGCTGCAGATAAATTAGAGTAGTAAATAACAACGAGAAAAAAGTGAAAACGCAATAGTGATACAGAAAGATGTGCGTTTTCTACCAGCGTATAGCTCGGAATAGACGAAATTTTATGATGACTTATTTATGGAAGAAGAGGTAGAAGAATGTTGCCTGAATCGACCTCGTGATAAAAAAACGAGCTAGAAACATATTGCGTACTGTAGAAGAGGTGTTACATGTTTAGAAGGTGGAAGCCAGCGTACTTGGTAGAGTATTTGCCTATTAAATTTGAGGACGCGCGGTGGCGTAGGTTCGAATCTAAGTGTACACACATTTTTGTTTTTTGCTGAAGGCTAGCCATCTAGGGAAATGCCTGGTGACAGAATGTAACGAGATGTTTTTGAAAACATGGTGAACGAGAAGTAGACGTATTCGTTGGAGGAGAAGAAGAACGTGAGGAAGAAATTACAATATTTAAAATGAATAGATCGTTAGTATACTCAACCTTGTAACAACTTCAGTAACGTTAAAACAGGCAGAGGTATCTAAGCAGCGTACGCAGTTGGAATGATTTACGTTGGCGATGGCTTCAGTACTCGATTCAATTGACAAAAACACTCAATATACCAGCCATATTCTTGTAACACGGCATCCGTGTCTTCGAATTGTTCAGAATTGTTGACGGCTGGAAGCATCGTCACTAGGATTCGCGGGCGAGATAACCCGCTGAACTCTAGGCCACATTAACATGCGAAATATTTACGACACTTACTTCAGTAGAGCGTAGCAGTTCAAGAATCATCGTCTTATTTATATTACCCTGCTATAAAGTTGGAAATGGCGTTACATTGCCCGGTTTTCTTATTTATAATGCATTTAGACTAGAACTATCTATAATGACATGCGATACGCCACAAATCGGATAAGCAAACATGTAAAAGTCATTACAGGACGCAGGCCCATTCTAATCGTAGCTTAAGAACACTACTGGTAAATTATCTATTGGAGAGTTAGGAAGCAATATGATGACCGTGATCTTATACCCGGCTTAAGTTACAGTTCAACTCATCGGATGCAACTTGTTTAGCTGGCAATTTTTTTTAACTCCTATACTTTAGAACGAGTAAAAAGTTCGGAGAAACAACAACGAGAAATAGATTTTTTCGTTGGGAGGTGCTCGTTGGTTGAGCCAATTTCATACTGGCGTCGTCTAGCTATCAGTGGCAGTCGTATGGTTTACGGTAGGGTGATCAAATGCGCATGGCCAGCCGCCGTCTACCTTTGTCTTTATTTCGGGAAAGCGCCATTGTGTAATTTAGTCCTATCCGGTTTTTTTCTTATTTGAATGGGAACGAGGCTAATTTATATTCGATCGTTTAAAAAAGCGCCCAACGAATCTTTAGGGAGGGAGTGTTATTAATTCATTTCAACGTTCGTTGAACATCATCCAATCTGCAGTAGTAAACTGTTGTCGAGAAAACGAGAAACGATGTCATAGCGTTTTCGTATGATACCGATTCAACTGACTTCCGAGTCCAGAAAACCTGATCAATTCATTCGCCGAGTATTTCACAGTGGTCTAATTGAATTTGAAAGTCCAATCTATAATCGTTCTCCTTACATAATACGCTCTATATTGATTAGACGCAGCAAGCTACGTAAATAACCGATAACGTATGTGGCGGTTCTTATTACAGTCATCATAATTTTCGCTTAATTACTGTTACCATTATTATTAGTACGGTTAAATTTTTGTTCGCCGCTTGTTCAGTTGACGCTGACTATTTGTCATATATGTCAAACGAATGTCGCCGATCTTGCTACTCAATCGGTACTACAATAACAATAAAAAAAAAAAAAAAAAAAAACAGTTCACCATCTTCGTAATTGTGTTTTTCTTTAGTCGCCGCTGGCCAAACGAATCATTTTCAACTAGGCGACTGGTCAATTTGTCGCTGAAAGGAATCTAGGCGCTTTATCGACAGTTCGCCATTAATCCGCCGATCGTTCCCTTCCCTTCCCTCGCTCCGCCGGGGTATATACGATCAGAACCGAACCGTCGTCACAGGCTAATCCGCACCCCACTTGTCCCGCTAAGTATCAACAACAGCGAGACGTAACATGTGACAGAGAGAGAAGGCAGTAAAGTGGATGAACAGCAAAACAAATTAGCCGTTTACTTATCATTTGTCGCTTATTGGTAGCCGTTTCGGCAGCAGTAGCAGCCGCTATCCGAACTATATCGATAAGCTAACTATTCGTAGTGACAAGAAAAAACAATAAAGAAGATCTTCAACAGATATACTGTCAATGCTGCTGGTGCCTTAGCGGCTCGTAGCTGTTGCAAGACGCGCACGGACATACCATGCCGTCTGCCTTGGGGATCGTCAGTTGACTGATGTTCTACTGCAAGCTGTGAGTGACAGCGGGGTAGCTGCTCGAGCCCCCTGCTGGGGCTGCTGAAGGTGCCGCTCATGGTTCTGCAACGGATTCAGTACTGCCTTATAGCCCAAATGATTGATTGATGCTGGATAGCGGTATTGCTGCGCGAGCCAGACAAGAAGCAGCCGTATGAGGGCGCTGAAAGTAAATGGCAATGGCGGCAGCGCCATTGAAATCGAAAACATATGAATACAAGTAATGTCGACAGCAATGTGGGTATATTGCAGCTGGCGTGTGAAACTGGCTAGTGTGCGGTTACGACGAAGCACAGGCAGCGGTCGCTACCGTCGTGCAGCGGCGGGTAACTACTTCTGATATTGATGTATGCATTTTGTGTAGCTGCGCATGTGTGCGTATGTACGTGCTCGTACGCGACCGCTGCAGTCGTCGCGATGCGAAACAGAGCTCTGAGCACGAAGCCGGCTGGCGCGTCGCGTCGTCTAATTTGTGGAACACAACTGCATCTGTCGACGCTGCAACTCGCACCACTAGATAATCACTAATTCTGCTGTTTTGATGACGATGACGAGAAAAACAACCGCTAACAACACCACTACACCGATTATAGTGACTCGTCAGCTGCTGCTGCCGCCGCCACTTCTGCCCCTGCTTTCTCAAAGCGGACCTTATCCGGTTCGCTTTGAGAAAGAATTAATAACACTTGCTAACGAAGCAATGAACCGACCAGTGAGTTCTTCAGACGTTCCTTCTTAACACCCTCCAGCAATTTTCATTTCAGCAGGATAACAACGCTCTGGCGGCATTCGTCCACTTGTTTCATATGGAGCCATTTAGACGGCGACCGAGAACCGAACAAAGACCATACAACGTATCACTATTCAAGGCACAAGCTCAACTCGCGTTATACTTTTGCTTCCACCCAAACTTTATTTGAAGGCCGTTTTTGATCTGAAAAAAAAAACATAGTAACAATGGTACGCCTAAACTGGACGACGCAATATACGTTCTTAATGAGCTATGGCCTAACAATTCGCTAAGCGCATAATTTTCGTTTCTAAGTTTCCCTGTCAGGCGGCAGGGCCTCGTTTGACGAAGAAGGATTTTTTTTGCAAATCTGCAGCATATGGTGCGCTTTACGTGCGCCATATCCATAGGTGTAGTGGTTCCTTCAAGTAGAGTAATCGGGTCACCTTACGACCAACCGCTCTAATTCAGAGTGAAACAAAGGAAGAGAAGGCGAGAGTGAGATTCTAGCTAAATCTTGGTCGCAGTAGTTACTATCCAATAGGCGTATCAGCAGCGTTAAGAGTCTAGGACAGGTAGAATGGCCGTTTTGGCTATTGCACTATTATTAGCGGCTAGGGTAATCGCTATTGGTGCGATGACCGCGGCGGCTTCGTTGGCGCTCGTGTAAACGCCGGCGTTCCCCGTTCTACGCCCTTGGAGATCTGGATTTTGCTAATGGCTGGCGCTCCGGCTGTCGGCGGTTTTAGAGTAGGCTCGACTGGACTGGATTAGAATGGAGCAGAGGGCGTCGCGCTAGCCCGCGCGCGCGTCTAGCCGAGCGACGCTGATAGCCGTCTTAATGGTAGTAGGCTTTGCGTTATGAAAGTGCGCAACCAGCCCGGCAACTAAGCAAACGTTCATCGCTAGCAGAAATGCTTGACTCATACTGTTGTATCGGATGGCGGCTTGCCAGCAGTGTCTAGTGACGGATAGGCGCAGTCTGCAGATCGCGGAATGAGGCTTGACGATTATAGATGCGTGCATTCACGTCGGGTCACGTATTAGTCGTGTGGACACCAGTCTAGACCAACTGGTTGGCTGAATGGTGGTTGGAGATGCGTGAACACTTGTTATAGGCAGAACGGTAGGACTTTGATGTTTTCTTCCTTTCTGCTGTCGTCCTACTCAGGCACCAGAAGTCGCCACTGGGCTACTATCAAATTGCGTTCGCGCGCAGCATGAGGCGTGAATGCGGGCAGAGATCGATCAGCAAGCCAATAATCAGAAAAGATAAAACAGCGACTGTCGATGCTAGGCAGTGAAAAACAAAAGCCAATTAGTAAACCAATTGAATTGAATAGACATTGTGATTGACCGAATAACTGATATATCGATCAAGTTAGTTTTTTTTTTTTTAGAAAGAACAGTTATTGATAGTCAGGCTGACGCTCTAACATATCAGAGCCGTTTTTAAGGTCTAGGTACCCTGCGTCGGAAGAAATATTACAAGCCACAAGGATCGTAAGTAGACGTAATCGAAACTGCCGAAAGTTTGCACACCGTAATAAAGCTAAATTAGAGCAGTGTAAAAATGGGACACAGCTTAGCATTGGCGATGCCATGCACGTAAAATCCGCCGTCATTATGAATATCTAACACGCGGCGATAGGAGTGAATGTTTATTTTAGACGCATAATTCCCCTTATTATGGAACGCTAGGCTTCTATTTTGAAATTCACTAAGGACAATAACCACATAGAACAATGTATATTTCTAGAACGGCCAACTATTTTTAACTAAATGTGTACCAAACAATCTTGTAGGTCCGCGTCAGGGTTGGAGTGACCGATCTTTGCCCAGCTTTTGAAGCCCCTATAGCCGATTGCAATTTTTACATTAGACATTAGTGTCAGCCGGCTCCACTAGGTGACTACTTTTGCCAGGGCCGTTTGCCCTCTGTTTACCTGACGATGGATGTACGTTAGCAAAATTGTCTACAAGCGGAGTCTACGTAGATGTAAATTTTACCTTCGTCCGTTGTTGGTGGGCGTCGTCGGAGGCGGTAACATTGTGCATTGTACTTCCTCCTCCGCTTTGCCCCTCTGATGATGCTTATGGTCGTGTGTCGCTTAACAAGTGAATGATACTGTGATCTTCTTATCTCGAGCAAGTCGAGATTACCGAAATCTTAAGTTGGGATGTTGAGCCGCAATCGAAAGCTGTCTATACGGGATATTTGAGCGAATAATGTTTGACGGCTCGTTTAACGATGGTTGGAATTAGAATTGCGGGCCAATTCGTACTGCCCACCGAAATAGATCGTGTTCCTCTATAGCTATTTTTGGACTTTTTCCTCGTATAAAATCAAACAATCACAGAAATAATATATTGTGGGTACAGCTGCCTACACCGTTTACCACTGGTAATGGATACTCTTAATTATCGTCTCTGTGAGTTCACTACAACCCGTCTGATTTATTATTTTCCAAACAGAGACATTAGTTAATGTATTATTTAGTACGAAATTTCTGAAGTCAAGTCACGTAAATGTGTCAAAAAATTGAATCAAACGATTAGGTAGACAAGAGAGAACAAAAAATAACAAACTTAAACAAATTAATAAGGAGCGATTAAACTTGCCAGGATTGAACTTGGCATTGTTACGCCTTTGATAAATTTGGTACTACTTAAATTTACTTCTATGCTATAACAGAAAAAAGATACGTGATTGTAGAATTCTTAGGTTTGTATACTTTATTTAGGATTATTTTATAACTATTTATAGTACCTTCAACACTACTTCATATGTTAACGGTTACCTCCATTCAATATCGTGTAATCAAGTGTCCTAATTGTTTGACCTAAAATCTCCCCCCCCCTGCTGCCTGATGAAACGAAGCTGTGTATCTCCGTCAATGTCTGTCTATGCCAGCGCTATTCGCTACTGACGAAAGTGTCTTTTTATCCACTTGATTTTCTGATCCTATCTAGATGTGTTTACCATAGTTGAATATAAGGGTTACGAAAAGAGCTTCTTGTCCGAAGTGAGTCACAGGCAGAAGCAAACCACGGCAGCGACTGAAGCATCGGCTTTAACAACAGCTACGCTAAGGCAAACTCGTTGAAGGGTCAAAGCCATTGCGTTACCATCATCGTTATTCGATAGTAGCGCTATGTATGATGAGAGTGGTGCATGTGGCGGCCGTGAAGACGGTGAATCAGGCGGAGAAATTTACTTTGTTGACCTGGTGTCATTCTGTTCTAGCCACAAACCGGCACTAGGTCTTCCTGCGATGCGTTAGCACCATCTGCATCTCTATATTCGGATGGAAAAGCAAAAGACTGCACGCCCCAATGGCTGTCATTTGGCCTGCGATGCGCCCAGAATAGGGACAACGAGAACTAGGAGGCGACCAGAAATGGAGCTTGTAGAACGGTCATCTTAGTGAAACGAAGCGTGTTTCAACAGCTGATTAGGGGTGAAGAAAGTGCCGTTTTAGCCAAAACGCAAATAGTCCATAAAATTAATGGCGTATTAGATGGTATCGATTGATATGCCAAATAAAACTAAGTGCCTTGTGAGCTATCGACATTAGCGTTGGCGCGAATCGAAGACTTTCGTAGGTTTCGCACGAACACCCCTATATATATTATTATTGTGGTATCAGAAACAGATTATATATACAGGAATCGCGGAAGGAAACAAGAGTGATTTGTTATCATGTTTGTCTTGCTACTTTTTTTTCAAGTAATTCCTAAAATCCATATCCTTTTGCTTATAACTTCGTTCCCGATATTGCAGCACAATGAGTCAACCTTTTTTAGAAAAATCTAAAAGGTAACACTATTACCATTAGTAGCGTGACTGTCATCGATCTGTACACTTTACACAATTGCGATACTAACTAAACAAGACATTAACGTGACTGAAGTGTTTATTCAACTTAAGTTCCAGGCCATACTGAGCTGAACAAGAAGTTACACTAACTCTATTATTATCACTAGCATGCGGCGTGGATCCAGATGATATGTGTCCGTTCTACTTTGTGCCCTCTAGCACTGAGGTCGATTTTATCTTATATAGATAGTCAGGGGCGGGCAGGTAGGGACGTAACTGGCGTGCTGTCCACTTTACGTGCCCGGAAAGCCAAACGTCAATCAGAGCGAATTAGTCGTGAAGGGCCGTGTAGCTCGACTGATGATCATCCAACGAGCGATAGGCACAAGGGCATGTTCAACATAATGCGTATACCTGCGTCTTGACAACGGAAATGATTTCTTTAGCATTGCCGCTTGCACCACGCCTCCTATGCGCAGGAAACAACATACCGTGACTTGGGTACGCGCGAACCTGGTCGTAGCAGCCGGCTACTCAAGCTTGCCTTGAAAAAGGAGTAAACCCGTTAATTAATAAATCGCAGTATCGAAGCTAAATTATAAATAAAATTGCCTCTTCGTTATTCGAGATTTTATTCAAAGCAAACTTCGAGTACCTTGTTGCACCCTAGCATTTTACAGATGTAAGTTATATGCATACGTTATACCTTTTTGATTACTCTGCGCACTACTGTTTCTTTGTTCCTTCTTACTCTTTCTTATCGTCATAATTACCAAGCTAAGGTGAAAATAGTGAAGAGTCCGAGCTCAGAAGCTTGATTTTATTGAAGGCAGCAGACGTAATGGACGCTGCTGTCACAGGCCGACGGCGATCTCTGTTGATCAAAAGGCAGTGTCAGTTGTTGCCTTTTCAGTAGCGCAATTGCTGTAATCGTTATTCGTCGACGGAAAAGTCCTGTTTTCCGTTGAGAGTCGTCATTGGGGATTGCTCCAGCCGCACGTGCGGGTGACGATGAGGCATCGTGTACTCCTACTGTGCGTCTTCCCTCTCGGGCACTTTGAAGCTGTTGACGTATTTTTATTAGAGCGGTCTATTCTAGTCTTTCGTAGGCGGCGATCTGTCTGTATGTCAGATAATCCTTGTTTGAGTCTCAACGTCGCTGATGTCATTTACTGTCTATCGGTGAGAAAAATCCCGCTCTATCCGGCACCGGTCTACCAAGAATCAATTCTTGGTAAAGGTGTAGGCAAAAGACGCGCACGTATCGAACCGTTAGGACCTTAGGAACGGTAACGATTCCAGCGGCGTGAAAAGTGAACACTGTTGTAGTATTGTACAGCAATAGCAGCTGATCATAGTTTCGGTCGGGTTGAAAGAGCTATTTTTGATGACTAGTTTAAGGAAAATCTCTAACCTAAAGAGGTTTTGATTCCAGTTTGTGCCACTGTGTATTAAAAGGTGGCATGGAAGAAGCGAATGGCTTTTGTGATGGCGCCACTTGAGCTTTTCGCCGTTATCTTATATTTATAGATTTATTCTATTTTTATAGATCTAGTTTATTGGCGTCACAACGTTACTATTTGGGTTGGTTCTTCCGATATGAAGTGCATCAAAGATGTTTCCCGCAGTGGGCAGACGGATAGGTTTGCATTTGGGTAATGTGCTACCCGATTTTCTACTAATCTACCTTCAACCGCGCTCGAATATACGATGTTGTCAACTACGATTCATATACAAAAATAGTTTCGCTATTTATCGTACTAAACAGACGAAGAATATTATTACCCTGTAACTTCTAACTGCCTCTAACTTATTTTTCGACACACACACACACACGCACCACTGAACCGTTTGCTACTTTTCTAATAGTTATATATATAAATTGGCTATTTATAGGCAAGGCAAGGTTCCAATAGTAGAAACATTGGCTATAAATGCCAGACGTTGTCGTTGCCACTGTCACTGGCTGAAACAGTGTTTCTTCCAGCACGAAAATGCTGCACCGGCATAAGTTTTCTTGAAAGGTGAGAAAAGTGGCACAGAAGATAATGGCTCTAAAGAGAGTCTGCTGACTACTTGGCTGGCCGGTAGTAACTGTGGCGGCAGCAATAACGGTACTGGTTCCAATGGCTGGCTTTAGTGACCGGCAGCTGCCAAATGTGTTGACAACCGGACAGGTGTAGCGGGGAAACTTTGAAACGGTCGTGGCAGCCAAAGCAGTCGTAATTGGAGTTGTGTGCTTGATAAGGTTGTCGAGCCACCGCCGTAGCCGCATCATCGTCGTCACAAAGATGACATACGCTAATGCTACACGCGCACAGCCGCACGCAGAGAGACTGGTCAAGACTGAGGAGTTAAATGGTAGCAGGTATCTAGTTTACCTTCCCCGTGGCTTTTAATGTTCCTTTCTCTTGTATAGCCGCCATGTTTGTTCTTTGACAGGCGGTGAGTGAGCGCCCCGAGTGACAATCTGTGTGTTTCCTCACGAGCACCATGTGATATACTTAGCGCTTGGCCGCTGCTGTCAATAGCCCCGTTTACGTATGTCTGTGTCCAAGCGTCTCGGCGTCTCTTAGTATGCCATACCTGTAGAGCAAGAAGCTCGCTTCTATTTGTCCTGAACGTAATGTAATTTGCTGTGTGGCATACCCTATGTGGATGGATGATGGCATACTTAACATAGGTAAGAACCGTTTTGACTTGCCCAGCGACGACGTCAGGCACGCGCGGCATTTGCCGGCCACAATGACTGTGCTGGCCTGTTACTGCTGCTGCTGCCGTCGCTTGTGAATTTTTTAGAGAAGCGGACGAAGGGAGGAAGTTGAATGGCGGAAGGGAACAAGCAAGACGATGCGGTAGAATATGTAGACTTGTTTCTTTTTTTTGCACGAGATAGTCATTTAGCTAGGAAATTGTGACCCATACCATATGCGGAACTATTGAGTTTTAGGTGAATGGAATATCAACAGTAAACTTTTTTGCATTACTAGTGACACTACCGCCATCGTAAGAATGAATCGGCTGACTTAAATAAACATAGAACATTATTAGTGTGTAATATATCTAGAAATATGGGTTTTGGAGGAAAAGCGGAATATTTTTTTAAAGTAATTTCCATGAGGACTTACCTAAGTATATTATTTTTTTTCTCAAAACGATTTTTTGATCGTTCGAGCTAGTTTACAGAAGCGTACTCTCTTTCGCATATATTTTATCGTTTATGAAATAATAAAGCTTGCCTTACCTAAATATCTGCTATTTATCAATCAACCAAGTTTGATTATTAGTGCTGCTGATGCCTGCTTGACTATGGGATGCATTTTCTTGGGCTGTTTAGTCTGGGGTATGTATGACAAAATTCGAAGGTTATTTGGGCGAGCTCTATCCTTGCGAATTGTCCTTTTTTCACGCGAGAGTCAATGCGTGGCGCCTGATCTTAGTACCGCTCGAAAGCTCGCGATGAGCTAACTCACAGATGTTCTTATATCGAAATTTAAATATTAATCATCAAAAAAGGGGCAAGAAAAACTGCTTATTCAATTAAAATGACGGTTACGTACACGAGACCGTTTGAGCAACGACACCACTGGCAGAACGGCGACACCTGGGATTACTTCGAATGATTAACTCCTGCCAGCTCAAAACGAAGCGTATTTAAACCTGGATGTTTAGCTAACGAGTATGTTATCAACTGTGTTGTCACGGGAACTAATGAATTCGAGGTCGTAGAAGCCTAGATTCGCTCGCTTTTCTTCACAAAATTTGTGCTCCTGACCATAAGCTGTTCTTTGACAATTGGAGTCCATATATAGAGACAGCAGTTTTTGGTATGCATCGACAAGATACAAAGTCAACGGATATATGGAACTAAAGCGTGGTGCAAAGAGCAATCACGTCCAAGTAGGTGTCTACGTCGAGGTAAACTGTAACACGTAAACCTGATGCAAGAAGCCAGTAAATAAATGTAATGAATCTTTTGTCGTTTATAGAGCAAAAAGGAGCTCCCTTTTACGTTAGTTCGTTAAATTTAAAGGTCAAGCTTCTGATGGTCTAGTAAAGAGCAGATATCTTCGAACCGATTATGTGAAGATTTGTTCAATTCATTAAAAGAAACACGGTGAGAGTAAAATCGCGACATTGCTAGTCCACTAATCCACGGGTTTTGGATTTATTGAATGTCCCGTATGTTGTTGACCGCTGTTAACACAGATGATCACAACAATCGTAGTAGCTTCGCGACTTGCTAGAGCTACTACCGCTAGAGGTGCCTTATGATTTTTTTTTATAAAAATCCTGTTTTGCCGCTTAATGTTAATTGAAAGCTGTTAGCGAGAAGGCCAAGCCTCAACGGTATCCTGAAGATATCGACAGTTCGAATTTACTCGAACCACAGTACAGTGAATTATATTTAAAAAGCCTAGCAATCAATCCTTGCCATGTATTAGGCCAGCGAGGCTAGACATTATTCAGCAAGCAATGAAGTATCAGAATTGAGGAACAAGTAATCTTTTAGAATTCAAGATCCACCAGAAACGGTATGCTAAGGTGGACGCGAGAACATTTTAATATATCTCGACGATGTAGAAGGAAAAGATCACCGAACCAATAAATCGAGTTTTCAAGCTTCAAGTTCGATTAGTGGGTTGGCTCCCAGCAAAACAGAGTGCGTCTATGCTCGAACTCGAGTCCTGATCACGTGTCCTTCAAGTTTAGCAGGCAGATACGCGAACCATCACGCCGTTATCAGTCAAAAAATCTCTTAACACTCAACTTGCCGACCGGTGTTGAGCCCAGTAAAAAAAAAAAAAAGACGACAATGCATGATAACGAAATCTACCAGCATTGTCGTAAAGGCGGCGTCACCATACTGTGGATATTTATACGAAGGGCCTGTGTAAATGCACACAGGGGTACAAATCAAAGAAAAATGCACGTTAACCGAGAGAAATTTTCATTTAAAATTGGCCAGCCAGGATAACCTCTAGCATGTGTGTTTTATAGTTATTATAGTAACCGATGAATTTCACAGGGTCGCCATTATGGCTCTGTAATTCCCCTACGATTAGTAGTCGTATTTATGTTATATCACACCAGTATCTTTCGGGGGTCGATTCGTTTTTGGTTAAATCTAAATTTTGTCGATCTGAACAAAGCGTTGTCATTATTAAGCCGCTTAACTGTTCTCGACCTAGAGGAGCTTCTTTTTCAATTAACATTTACATAATTAGTTCCTTTTCAAGTTGGAGAGCGTCGCACGATATCTGAACTTACCATCATAATGGTTTTTTTAGTTGACGCATGCTACCACAAAATCGATCCTTGCGTTGGAGTATTTTATCTGGGTTTTATCTTTGGACGAGTTTTACGCAGTTGTTCTAACTGTCATGAAAAGACGTTTGTCGGTGTCTGCTACTTCATAACATTTGACAGATTCAATTTGGGTAACCCAGGAAATTATCTTTTGTGTCTAAAATCTTAAGCTCACGCACTTCCTGTCCGATAACCACCTTCGAATGAGACAGTTGTCTGAAGAGATATCAAAGATTCTTTAGCTAACATTTTACCTAATATGCCTATATAATACCTATACATGAGATACGTTTGCCAGACGTCAGACACCACATAGCTTACGAGTTTTTACAAAAACAGTTGTTTCAACAAGATTAACAATTGTCGCTGTGAACGTCTGCGCACAATATATACAGGGCAGTCCGATCCAAAAACATCCATATTTACGCACGTTTCTTGTCCCACAAAGGGTAAACGGTTATTACCACTTTTAAAATAGAGCTGATTGCTGCGAGGGTGGAACATTGACAAACGTAAACGACATAATTATTGGAATTCAATGCTGTCGTTGGCGACGCAGCGGCTTCCACGGCCTGTGAATAACACCAGGGGGTCATTGCTTTAAGTCCCGCCAAAAATACACACAACTACACAACGTATGTAAGTAAAAAAAGTGACTTTATGATTGTTATTGCTATTAACATAATTGTGCATTAACAGGGACGGAGTGTCATCTAGCAGCTTATTTTCCAACCTGCAACGAAATGCTGGATGAAAAGTGGTTGTCCTGGGTGGATGACTCCTCCGATGGGAATGTGTATGCAGTGACGGGGACAATAGTTGTACCAGATATAATAATAATAATGAGCTAGATCGCTTGCAAGATTTACATTGTCAATACGTTACTATGTGTTTAGTTCGCAATCGAGCAGTAACGGTTTAGCAGTAGGATAGCAGAAAGCGAACGATGTAGTTGATACGGCATAGGTCAAGCGTGTGAAACCTGGGCAGAAAAATGCGGTGCGTTTGCATTACGCACGCAAGCTAACAAATCGACACATACGAATGTTTACTACGCTTGACCTGGCCTCGGCTTTCTATATTTATTCAGTTGTCAGTGTTGACAGGAATACAACGTTAAGTATTTGCTTTTTTGTAGGTTTTTTTTTTAACTTAAATGCTCATATATCTATGCCTGTCAGTACAAGTAGACATCATTTGTGTTCTGAGTGCCAAAAAATTACCTATACGATTGTAAGCTGGCACACCGTTGTGGCATAATAAACACTAAACCTGCTGACAGCAACCCCGTATGTAATCAATCGATTCCCTGATCGCTAATTCTATCACAGATCCGCCGAGCATTTTTTCATGAGCTGTAACAAAATTAAGAGATGGATCATGCCCAGAGTGGGGCACATGGTCCCGATATGGTCTATTCTTCAAGACGACGGTGCTTTATTGAACTGCCATCAATTGTAGCATGTTAGATTTCGCAGGTAGCACAAAGGTTCGCTTATAAGGCACAAGCGCCTAGTTTTATCATGGCGGCTGTTCTTAGGTGAAATCTCACGGCTTGTCATTCCGGTCAGCCAGTGGGCTAGAATGAATGCCTTACAATTACCGATAGTTTCATAATAAAAGTATCGTTCTCTGTTAGAGTAGACAAAAAGTCGATGATAGATCGTTTGGCCTGCTTAGGAAAATTCCGCAGTGAAATAAGACCTTTTTATATGGCGGTGTCTTCATGTCGTCGGCGATCTGGGGATTTCGTCTGCGCCACCTGGAGCTGCAATGAGAACTATTTCGACGTTTGACATTTGAACAATGCGCGCCTTCTTCCTATAGAAGTCACTATAGCGCCAGCTTGTGTTCTCTCCTCATCAACGGTAAAGTCATCCGAATGCGACGAAGGTCTTCCTGATCAGCGATACAAAAGCTACAGAACGATCGTAATTGATGTAAATGAAGAACACGTTCGTGTCGTACCTTTCTTATTATTACAGGAGACTTGTTGGGCGACGTGCAAAATAGCGCGCAAGCCTTCGGATACGCAAACATGGTTTTCCTCTCTCTAGCATTTTCATTTGCCGCTTATGCTAGCTTAGGACACAGTTGTTTAGGGGTAGTAAATGGCTACAGGATAAAATAACACACAATAATAGACAATGAAGGATGATGATCCTGATTTAAACAAGGCGCCATTTGACAGTGAACTGCACGGATGCTATATATATAATATACAATACGCTATAAACAATATATAATAGATAAATAAACTCTTATCGGCAATAGCAAACAACAAAATACAAGCAAAATCCTGTTGGTCTATCTAAAAATCACACGACTATGTATTTTGGAAAATATGTACTACGCTATATAATTTGTGCAGTTTAGAATATCTCTTCAGATTTAATCCTTGAATGATATAATTATTGAAATATATTAATCGGATGCGCTGTATACATATGTATTTTCTGTCATTGTGTTTAGTAAACGAGAGCTTAAGTTTGACTAGTTCTAACGGGTAGAACACCTAAACGAATTGACGTATTGTCCGGTAAGTGATTAATACTGAATTACAGTCAAGTTCCTTTTTTTTGTCATTGCTGTTTTCAGCCGGCGGACGCGTGGGTGAGCGTACACAATGTAAAGTCGTATAAGGACGATGCCATCCTCGATCAAGATGATCTCGTTGGCGATGTTTGCGACGATCGGGAAAATCTAATAGCTTTGTTCGCCGAGCAGGGCTCCTCGGGAAGTTCAGTTAGCCCGGTCGCGCATCAGACTGGCGACTGCACGAGTGCAAGTTCTGCTGGTACCGAAAGCCCTGATCTTTTCATCGAAAATCACCAGAGTAACAACAATAATAATGGAAATGTGACTACTGCAAATGCCGCTGTAGATGAAAAACTGTCACTCGGTTAGTAAATTTGTGGCCTTAAATATACATGGCCAAAGTAAAAAGTATAATTTTTTTACAAAAACAAACTGTTCTCAGCAATAGCAAGCAACAGAACACAAACAAAACTGTTGGTTTATCTAAAAATCACACGATTATATTTTAGAAAATATGTACTCTGCTACATTTGCGCAGTTTGTAGTATCTTTACAGATTTAACTCCTGCTAGATATCATTGTTGAAATGTATTAATTGGATATCGGATGTATTTTCTGTCATTGTACTTCGTAGAGAAAATCTCCTTTGTTTCAATAATAATCACTCAAGGAATGTGGGATGCTATAGATGTTCGTTTAAAATGCTATTTGGAATCTTCGCCGGACGATGATTGGGTGGTTAAGTGTCGAATAATAACGGAGCTTTTTTTTTTTTTTTTTTTATATAGATATCCTTTCATATATTATCTGGTTCATATGTAGCATAGGAGCTTGTTTTTCACATCGGAAACTTTTGACCTATCTTATTCTCACAAGCGAACATTTGGGAAAAATTTCTATGCGTTACGAGAATCGGCAGAGAGTGAAGTATGCTGTAAAAAAAAAAAAAAATGACGATAATGCGTCTCCGGTCCATTTGCCGAACGCTTGGGCCTCGGGAAGCACATCCCGAAAGAGATTTAATATAATGTGGATATTTTATATAAAAACGCTTTCGGGCCCGCTCCTTTGCTGTATCTATAATTTTCAGTGGTAAGATGAACACACAATGAAGTTACGATGCAATGCGTGCTCGACATTCGCCTATTGACTAAACGCTTAGTGCTGGCCAGATAGGAAGAATTTAGCGAATATATCGACTGATCATTGAAAACATTCATGTATATTACGAACGGCAAGTTCTAGAAGATCGTCGAATCATAACATGACATTCCAACTGTTCTTCAAATATGTGTCATGACAAAACATTACATGGGCCACTATCTTTTTCAGTTGTAACACTTTACCGAACTCGCAACGTAGACGCAACGTGACCCGCTAAAGCGTGACAACTCAAGTTTTAGATTTTGAAGCATGAGTTCTAGTTCGACATGCATTGTGATTTAGCTATATACTTTGATGTACGTCTTGAGAATGGGTTGGATTTTTAGCCTAATGGCTGTAGCAGGAAGCTTGTACCTTGAGTACCCTCAACGGGATAACAAATGACGTGTTTAGTCACATCAAAGGAGTTTAGCCCAAGCTAACTGCACAACACGGCCGCTCCCTCCTCAGTTGGCTAAAGCGACTCTAATCTTCCAATCCTAGATAGAGAGGCTTCTATGAACCTACCGTCATTGCCTCGCAATGATCAATACTTTCGCGTGTGTATACTTGCTGTTTTTCACCATCATTTTACAGTTTTGCCAACCATTCGTACCACGTACTAAGAGAGACTTTGTTTTAGAAATTAACATCTATTCGAACGACCTAGTAGAATATCTACGAGGACGTATGCATACACTGGTTTCAGTATTTGCGTACCTTGAATTTATCAAATTTACAAAGGCGATCGGTTGTGTGTTTCGGGCCGAGCAGGTATCTCTACCTCGAATACCATGCTTTCTCCGGCGCAATAGTCCTTGGATTAGCGAGCAAATCTACACGCAGGGCGCTTCATGCCCAGTCGTGTTCTAAGCAACCGGCCACGAAGTAAGCGGCCTCACTGAGCAAAGCAATCATACTTTGTTTTAAGAGTCACCACCAAACGCATTATCGCCTAAGCTCCGCGACCGGTCGCACCTCGAGCTGCATTAGCAGCGACGAGTCAACCGTGTGCGAGAATCTGTTCTAGGATTGTTACGTTCCAGGCAGGACCGCCATTACGCGGTGCATTCTTCTAATAGAGAAACTGTTTGCTCTATGCCTGTGTCAAGAAGAGCCTAACAAGGGCTTAATGTGGCACGAGCCTACGCTTTTTCTATTCAAAGGAAACTGGGCAACCTTCTTTCATGTCATCGAGGGCAAAAGAGAAACAAAGGACAAGAAAGAATGAAATGTCTATATTACGACGATCGCACGGATATTTTCAGCCAGCCTGCAGTTGCACTACTCAACGAGGCGATTTACTCAGTTGTATAGGTCTTGAGTACGGTTTCGAGTCGGGAAAACGGTGATGCCCACATGTGTACGTTAGATTTACACGAAAGCAATTGTGTCGCAATGGTTTCCATGCCGTGATGTTATACATAGTCTATGGGCTAGTTGCTTTAGCTTCGGAGTTGATATTTTTACAACCTATTGTTGAAGTTTTGCACTAAACGTATACATTCCTCTCTGTCTCAGAGGTGTTGCTTTGTGTAACGCAATGGAAAACTGCCTAACATTAAGTTTCGTTATGCGTTGTGTGTTTGCCTCTGCCGCTTCCTGTCATTCCATTTAATTACAGGAACGTCTTCGCTCCATGTTCGGCGCGGTAGCGAGCCGGCGTTGAGTCTTGGCACTCCCGGAGGCCCACTTGGGCCCTCCGGCTGCGAGGGACATGGCGTGGCTTCTCTTGAGAATCACGGCAAGAGATGGTCCGCGGCTGTCGTCCCCGAAGAAGCTCTCAGCAGCAATAACAACAACAATCCTGGCCACGGCAACTTAAACCCTCAAAATCAAAACCGTCTCGACAACAATGTTAAGAATAGCAGCAATCAGCCTTACAACAATAATAACATTAGTCTTGTGAAAGCAACAACAACGACGACGACAACGACGACGACAACAGCAGCAGCAGCAGCAGTAGCAACGAGAAATAATACGTTCGTTATGGATACGGCCGGAATCAATAACAACGACAATAAGGTCTTTATTGAATCACCGTCTACGAATTTGATGGCTCTCAGTAGCACCAACAGATACAACAGGAGGCGCAGTCAAAGTTTGCATAGGGTGAGTAATAGAGAAACAAACACAACGTTAGTGATATTTCTTTGGTTTTAATAACATCAACATTTCAGTAAACTGTTTTATTAGGATAAGCTTTGATTTAGAATAATGTATACTTTTCCCTTTATAATTGTGCAATTTGCGTAAGGACAAGACTGTAGTGTAATAATAACTGGACGGACCGCCCAGATATTTTCGAGAGTGCTCGTAAGAGATTTACGGCGTCACGGTATTTTTTATCTCGTCAAGCGTTGAGAATGGATGAGCAGTTAAGGATGTATGCGTTCTTCTAGCTGACAATCAGCCGAAAGACCTAACGACGATGCCCGAAAATTTCACCGAGACGTACTACATAATCTTTGAGGTGGAAGAAAATAGTAAACTGATTTAAGAACTGTGATTCATTAAACTGTTTAGTAAATTATTAAATTGAGTAGCGTAAGCAGGATGGCAGTTCTTAGCAGCTTTTTGAGCCTGAGTTAGATCTTATCTACTGTTAAGAGAGAACGACTTCATCTTAAAACCTCTTCAGTGAAAATCTGATAGTTTGACGCTTGCGTAATGAAAAAAAAAATCTTGTTTTTAATATCGGGATCAAATGTACAGTTCCTTGATGCCTTTATATTCCGTTGCTATTACCGACCAGATAATTTGCGTAGAGATTTCATTTCAGCCCATTTGGCTTTGTCGCAGATAGCGAAAAGTTTCTCTTCGGATCGATGACGAACGAGGGGCCCGACCTCTTGGCAATGTGTTCTGCTAGCAATGCTTCATCTCAGCGGCCATCGGCGGCGATGGCTACGCATCAGCTGTGCTTTAATATTCTGTAGTACGGTCAAGAGAATCAAATAAACATTTAGTGATACAGAATGTAGTAAAACGGCAGAAAAAAATTCTCGCCAAGTTCGCTTTGTTAGTATGGCCTTAGTATCGTATTCGCCGTCGTACACGCTATCTTAGCGACGACGAGAACGTACGCAATGAACGCGTTCGTAGTGCTATCTCTACATACACCTAGACATTCATAGACGTGCGTAAATGATTCCAGGAAATTGCTCACAGAGTAAAAATAGCCCAAAATGTAAAAAGAAAACGCGCGTAATTTGCCGTTCTGTGAACTAGCTGATAACCTGCATAGACTTGAATTAGATATTTAGTCGGCTTAAAAAGCGAACGCTTCGAACGACACTGATGACTCATCGTCTAATGGCGTGAATAGAGTTTATACGAGCTATATTCTTCGTCTTTGCACGTTTATCTGTTTGTTTGTCGGACCCAAATAGATCGGTCGAATCGGGCTTATCTTGAGCAACTAGCTTGACACGAGAAATCAGCTATTGTTATTGTTTTGTTTAAAAGCAGACGACACATATGCTGAGAATACACTTCAGTCTCTTGATATTCCTTCGGTTTTTAATGAGAGTAGTTAGCTTATTTTCTGCGACTTCGTGTAGCGATTATAATTGGTGTTGTTCGAAAAAATAAATCGGTCGATGCTTAGAAGGTATCGTAAGGTTTCCATACTCAAAGGGTTCTCATCATCATTGTCCTATAAGGAGAGATCGTTGTCGATAGGCAATTGGTAAAGAACCCATTTATATGTATGGCCAACATTTTGAAAGTTGCTGTAGACAGATCGGCCTGTATTTGATATTCGGTGTGTTATTATTATATTATTTATTATTCAATTCGGAATTAAATCTAATGCCAGTACCGCTATACGTGTTTCTGCTATTCTCATTCTGGGAATGAATGAAACTTATCACTATTATCGCTCACGAATAGGTCAAACAACTCCTATTTCTTTTGAGTCAAGCCATCTGTGCGGAAAAACAATCTTACTACTACGACAAAATTATAATATTATATCCTTTTCCATAACTTTGTAAATCTGGATTGTAGTTGTTATGATTTTATTGTGGTTAACTATTTCATGCAGCTTTTCTGGCGTCATCACGATCATCGTGATTTGTTTTGCCTACAAAGAGGCGCAATAGACGTCTTTCGACGCTATCACGCTTACGGTCTTCCATGCAGCGTCGCTGGCGTCGATGGGCTGTGAAAGTCGCAGGTTGCGCCTAATACTGGTATCAACTGAATGGTGGAATAACGTACTCTAGTAAAATCCATAGATTGTACATTCGATATCACAACTCGAACGACCCCGTGTGCTCTAGGCACATAGAATTAGCTCAACCGTCTGCCAGACGGCACGAGCTCATCGTCTATCGCTATGGATAGATCGCAGCCATACGAGTGACCGTGAAGTTGTCGAGATACCGTAAGGAAGTATCGTGCTGTTTGTTTAGGTTGGCTGGCGTATTGACGTTAATCAACTAAGAAACGTTAATGATTTTCACTCTGGTTCGCTAAGGTCAATATCGAAAAATAGTAACAGGTGTGGGATGGCGTATTTACGTAGCTGTTCTTCTCTTGCCTGCATTAATAGCTCTAGTTTTATGGGGGTTGCTTGTTTGTCAGGACAGTTCTGTCGATAACCGGATTAACTTATCCTACGACAACACAAACACAGCAAAATTGTGCTTTCCGTGTAGAACGATTCATATAGCAGTGGAATCTAATGGGAGTTACTTTTATGCAAACCACACCCTCAGGTTCCTGGACTGCTTGCCCATTATTAGTTTTAGTTAAAAATGTATATCCTATCGTATCATTAACCTAGGTATTTTTGACCTTTAACTTTGAACTTTTTCCACTTATGCATCGTACCTAATGCAAACCTCTATGCGTATTGGATTTACAGGACACAATGGGTCGAACAGATGATTCAGAGGATGACGATCGTATATTCCGAAGGACGACTGGTAACTTTAACCGTAACGCTAACCGAAGGTCAATGTTGGCCAGCGCCTATGAATGGTACGAGGCAGCTGACCGGACACTCGCCACCATGGAATCCACACAAGGTTGGAGCAACGATGCTTACCGAAACCGAGAGGCTGTTGTGGTCCTTCCTAGCGAGAATGGGCCGTTAGGCATTCACGTTGTGCCCGAGCAAACCAATCCAGGACTCCAAGGGCTAGGCCTGGTAGTTCAGAACATCGAGCCGGGAGGTCGTGTCGATCGCGACGGCCGTTTGCAGGTGGGCGACCGTATCGTTGAAGTAAACGGTAAAAGTCTTTTGAAACTGTCATTCCAAGACGCACAAGACGTATTCCGGTCAACATTGGACGACCCCCAGATTGTAATTAAGGTGTCGGGCAAGAGCTTGTCCTTGCCAACGTCGCCCGTAACTAAAGTCCCACCTGCCATTCCTCCAGAGACATCCCAGACCACCCGGCGCGATGGCGCTACACCTGAGCGAACGGACAGCTCACTTGAGAGTACTTCAACACCTAAAAAGGAAATGCCAATAGGCGTTACTCCAGGACGAGTGGCTGCGTTAAACGCTGCCAACACGCGCAAGATCGGCAAAAAGGTGAACATCGAACTTACTAAGGGGGAAGATAGCCTCGGCTTTAGCCTAACGACGAGAGATAATCTTTCCGCTGGTTTGGCGCCTATCTACATCAAAAATATTCTGCCTCGGGGAGCTGCTATTCAGGATGGCCGGCTGCGGTCAGGTGATCGTCTTCTAGAAGTTAACGGCATTGAGGTAACTGGCAAAAGTCAACCGGAGGTTGTGGCCATGCTCAGGGCTATCCCCACAGGTAGCAGCGTCCACCTTGTCGTGTCGCGACAGGAATGTCTCGAGCAAAACCTGCCCAGGGAAATCGTAAGTGAATTCATTTCAGTAGTTCAGAGTTACATATCACTAAGATGAGTAATTTAACGGCGCCTTTGCTTTGTAGCCATCCAGGTGAATATTTTAAAACTATCAACAAATAAATGATCTAAATTACTCTTGTACAAAACCTTCATACAATGTAAAAACTCATTTTAATGAGTTTTCACATTTCTTCCTCATCATAACCTTAAGAATGTTATTTATCTATATAAGATGTTAATATGATCTTTAATGCTGCAGCCTCCGGAGAAAGCTGACGCTCCTCCAGATGAGGTGGGCATTTACCCGTGGAAGGAGAGACACATCGTTATGTTGGACATTTCGCCAACGGACACAGGCTCTGCTGGTCTGGGAATTTCTGTCAAGGGCAAGACCTCAACAAATGAAGGTGGACAATCGCAAGACATGGGCCTGTTTATTAAATCCGTAATACATGGTGGAGCCGCCTCGAAGGACGGTCGCCTTAAACCTAATGATCAACTCCTGAAAATCAACGGTGAAAGCCTCTTGGGTAAGACGAATTCCGAGGCAATGGATACCCTTCGGCATTCTATGTTCAAAATGGATGGTCCCTATATCCGATTGACAATTGCACGGCGTCTGCCAAGCGCTGATTCCGAAGAAAACTTGAAATTTGAAGAGGGATTCCTTTCAACGAGTTCTGGCTCTAGTTCGATGACTGATTCCAAAGAAAACGTCAGTCAGACTGCGACATATGGAGCGCCGTCACCATACCCGCCAAATTCAACTTCAAGTGGATTCATTAACGGAACCGTGACCCCTCCACAGGATCGCGATCGGCGAAACGAGTCTGTATATGGTTCGATCAGCAAACGTAATCCGGTTATTGAAAAGCTAATGGGCTCACCTGGTCAGCTGGACGTGTCGTCGGTCCTAGATAGTCAAGGAAGTCCACTGGGAAGTACGGTCGGTGTTGGATTACAGCAGATGATTTACGGCCGGAGCAATGTACGACCTACACCGGTCAGTGGCAGCCCTCCGACGCTAACACCCCAAAGCTCAGCGGGAGCACTCGAGAAGAATGGGGTTTTGCTCAACGAGGACTATGCCGCTAGCGTCCGAACTCCAAACGGAAGGGATGCCGCAGATGAGACCTCCTCGGACCAGCTTAATACTAGCGAGTATGTTTCTTTTTGCTTTGTGTACTACAAATCGAAAGCATATTCCGCACAGCCAAGTATATCAGCCTTGCTGGTTTTGTGTGAATTATTTGTTGTAGAAAGCATTTATTTATATATATCTGGCAAACTATATTTAACTTACATTATTAAGTATAAATTATTAATTGAATATTAAATATAAATAATAGTGCAAATATAAATTATATTCCGTTTAACTAATTGTCACGAGTCACTGCGACTCTTAGGGCATAATTCCCTATAAGAAATGCGTATTGCTGGTATTTAACGAGCTTTCCTTGTGCTGCAGCATGTCGTTGGCGATTGATGGTGCCTTCTCTCGAGACGGTTTCGGGCGACAGTCAATGTCGGAAAAAAGGCACGCCCACCTCGATGCCAAGAACACTGACACCTATAGACGCAACAAAGAAACTCGCGAGCAGAGACTGCGTCAGTCGGGACAGACACAGGATAATAGTCTAACGGGTCATCGCCTTCAACAGTCTCGAAGCGGAGGGGATCTTAGACAGCGATCCAGTAAGCAGCAATTGCACATTTGCATTGATTTTGTTTTTTTTTTTCGAGTTGGAATCATTCGCAAATATTAGCGCGAACATGTAGCTACATACAGTGGGCCTAGATAAATTTGAGCAACGATTTCCTGTCTTGTGACGTTCACATAGAGATTACCCTGCTTCGTTTCGTACTGTTAACTCGTTTCTTGTGCCGTTTTCTTTACTTTGTAACACTTAATGCTATCGTAGTGTCACAAGATGCAGGAGGTTACCGGGAGGCGAGTATATATCGTAGCAACTCTGCGGACTCGATAACCGCTGCGGCCAGCCAGCTGCATCTGCATCAAGCCCACAGTTCTGCGCATGGTCACGTGGTCATCGGTCCTACCAGCGGCAATTTCCCATTGACGCCGCAACAGCAGCAACATGGTGGTTATTCTGGTCACAACAAAGAGAACAAGAAGCCCAGTCCCGAGTGTAAGCTTATTTCATTTCAGCTTCCTAGACATACAATATATAGAATATTACGATACTAGATATGTATTTTGGACCAACTCAGAGCTTGCCTCGTGACTCATGTAGGCGCTACTATGAAGTACAGAAAATTGCCCCATTTTTTTTTTATAGGAACTAGCTATTACAAAACTGTGAAGTTTGTCTGAAGATCCCACCGTTATTGAGACAAGGTTTGCATCAACCAACGCTAGACGCATTCCTATCACGCTTAGCGGATAATGCCTGCTTCAACTACCACAGAGGCAGTGCAGTTGTATATGACAAGTCTAACTCTCATACTAATAATAACCACATAAAGATGGATCGTAAATTACTAATAATTATAATTAATTATTAGTACATTCAAGTGGTGATGGCTATGAGAGGTATCGGTGGCGACAAACATTGTCTACTTTATACAACTTGTTATCAGGGACTTCAAAGAGAAGCTAGCCGAATGTCGAACGACGGTTTGTCCTTTTTTTAATTGAAAATATGGCACGAGTTTATAAAAGTAGAATCGAATAGCTTGCTATCTTATCTTTTCTCCCTGTTTACGTGCATTGTGCCGATCAGCTGTGGACCGTGGCCACTCAGTTTAGGTATATACTAACCATAAACTAATCAGAATCCCTAATTGTCTTATCCTATGATGACGATGCTGTCCCTCCGTCGTATCGGTGACTCTGTTCTCGTCTGCCCAATTACTACAATACTTCAATGCTACTGCTACTACTGGTACCGTTATTCTTACTGCGTTGATGATCCATTTGTTTCTGTAGTCGATCACCGGCCGCTGCCTTTGGTCCCGCGTACCCCGGCAATGTTTCCAGTGCAGATGTTCTATCAGACATGTTGCAGTACGTAAACGCTTCAAAAATCGCTTAGAATAGCGTAGAATGCAACGCAAGCCTGGAAACAACCGCAGCAAAAAACTGATCGAATGAAATTTGTTTTTCTCCTTCAGTGTATTCTGGCATGCTATGACCAGTAATGCCCCGTATTACCATTGCACGTATTTTAATAATAAATGAAAGCGTATACTTGCATGTAAGTGAAACAGGCTATAGCTTCGTGACGATATTCGCCACTCCTAATTCACGCTCGCATGCTTCTTCAAGAATAAACGTTATAATGGTATCTTCCGCGTGTACTGCCAACCTCCGCCAGAGAATCACAAAGATTGCGCATTGATGGTCTGTTCTTCGTAGATTCTTGCGTCAAGCTAACTCGTTTGTAAAGAATCGCGCCTCTCCGATTCATAGAAACCTTATTGCTAGTTTTACGAATAATCAGCTGTGCGCCACTGGCGCACTGCAAGACTTATTTTTCTAGTTATGCTAAGCTTACTCTTACGCTGCATGTTAATGATTCTGTCCTCCGTGCTATATGTTCTTTATCAACTTACTCGTCTGCATTTAATAATCAAGTTTACATTTACATCAGTGCTTGTTCCCATAACATCGAGAATCGCTTGTGCGCCTGTCGTTCTATTGCAAATTATTGTCATTGAATCACAACATAACATCGATGGACGTACACAAATCGTGTCATCCACGACCATATTCGTCGTTAACGGCTATACGATGATACCTACTACAGCTTCTAAGAAGTACCAGCCCATTTCACCGACGGCCTGTCCTTACCATACAGCAATGGCCAATGGAGAATCGCCCGGAACCGAATCCTCGACGATGTCACATGACAACAATAGTTCGGGAATGGTTCGACCATCGCTTCGGTGTTTGCCCCTGTCGATGCAGAGAAGCTCAAGTCTTGAAAGTCTTAGCGCACAACAACAACAACAACATCCTAACAGCAGCGGCAATCAACAACCCCACAAGCGAGGCAATCCCAGTTTTCGACAGGCTGTTGATAAAAACGTGCCGCCATCTTTACCACAGACGGTGGGACAAACACCATGGGACGGAGTGACTCCACCCACGAAAAGCTTCAAACGTGTACAAAGAGGTAAGAGGCGAAAGCGAAAGAATTTGCCACAAGGTGTGTCAAGTTGACAGACGACTACAATAAAAGTAACAGCATTCTGCTTCCAGCGGACAATAAGCATTTATGTCCCTCACACCCACTAATAGAGACGCCTCACAAAGACAATCTACACACGACCACATGAAACATGAATGTGTATTGTTTCAATACGTTTTAATAATCAGCATGTAAGCATAGTATAATTAGTTCAAAATTAGCATCTATCTCTATTGAGACACCAGACAGTAACGGACACACAATAAAATAAATAGATAGACAGTTTCAACTGTCGTAGTTTTCAGAATCGGCGAGAGCTTTGATCAAGGCTTATGGTTTTTCTTCCTTATGCTTTTTGCCTAGAATACCCTTATCTGCTTTGATCCTCACCTTGTTCCTATTGTCACCGGTGCGAACATGCTAAATATAATGGCCAATATGTTATGGAAACTGAATGCGTCGTTCCTTTTCTGGATGCTAAATACTTCTAGGCACCTTTTAGACTTCGGTTCGGATCATTGAAAGGTACCGTGGTTTTAACATGCTCGTCGTGGTAGGCCCTAGAACAAGATGTTCTCAAAAAGAATTTAGCAAAAACATTGCCGTGTATGCCTACACGTGTACATGCATGAGCGTTCTGAGGACGCCACTCTATGGTATTTGAGTCGGATTCAAAAGCAACGTCTTGTGAGCGTACGTCGACTTTGTACATCCTTCTCACTTCACCAACCATCAAATATAGAATTCCGAAGTCACTTAGTCCGACAAAAACAAAGGTGGAACACGATGTCCTATCAGTCGGAGAAGCTATATTACTAAGCAAAAAACACTGAAAGGCACGGACATCTGCTATGAATTAACGTGACGCTTTTTACATAACACAGATGTGTTATGCCTTTGGATATGACGGTATGCATTTGATGTACTCATCTGGAGTGAGTTAGTTGTTTTATGATTGCTAATAATCGTACGGATCTGCCGATGTTTGTATCACAGTGGATGAGGATCTGTCTCCTGATGCGGTGCACACACCGTTACGGGGGGTCATACCACTTGATTCGTTTTCGCCGCTGTCTCCTGATGAGAAACCCCGCAAGAAAGGCTTCTTCAGAGGAATGTTCAGATTCGGTAAGAACAGAAAAACTATTCCCGAGCCCGGCTGCAATAAACACTCGATGGAGGCCGAAAGAAGGCGTATCTTCCTTGAAGACCAAAAGAGAACGAGACAAGGCGGGCATTTTGTAGGACCAGGAGCTCCAACCGGGTCGCAAACACCGCTCGGACACGGGGTGGCACTTCCAGCTCCGCGCTCGCAGCATACATTTCAATGGGAAAGAGTAAGTGACTGTGTGGCGTTTAGCATTCGGTAACTGTAAAAACTAACAAAATAAAGAATAAATGCCCGGCCTCGCAGTTTTGACAGAATGTCATTAGTAAAAAGGACCAGTTGCAAAAGTTGAGGCCTATTGTGCTGCATTACATTTGAATTTTGCATTATATAATTTCTGACGATTTCTATATGATTAGCTGAAATGCCTAAATTATTTTTTTCGTGTTGCTTTTTAGACACAGGTGGCAGCAACGCGGCTTCAGGTGTCCTCACCAAGCTCATCGGGTAGGCTCACGTCTGGAGACTATGCATCTTCGCCAAATCAAAACGGTCTTCCGCTGGTAAGTCACTCAAGTGGGGCCAACGGTCATCCTCAGGGAAGCTATAGAAGTCAAAGGCTGCCACCGCCTCTTGAGGAGTGGTACAACGGTAGGCGATTACAGCAGCAACAGCAGCAACAAATGCACTACGACCCTGTGAGTGATTTCTTCACATACTTGCAGCTAATATCATTAGGACAGATTAGAAATCCATTTTATTTTAAACATTTGCTTGATATTATTGTCAATGGGGTTATATCACGAATGTCTTCATATCATGGATGCTTATTTCCATCCAGTATGGCGCCCAACAAGCTCAACCCAACGGAAGACCGCTTCCTCCGATCCCTAGCAGATATGCTGGACCCATATCACAATTCCAAGCGATACCGCCTCATAGCGGTGGACCGCTGATCCTCCATAAGGGATCGCAGTTTTGCGCCGACGACATTGGCCATTTTAGCCGAAGCATCAGCTTGCGCAGCAACCGGTCATCGCACGTGAGTATCCATAGCGTAGAATTGCATCAACCGACTCTGATGCTTGGAACTTTTAGGCTAGCCGATCTGTTTGTCTAGGTGCGTAGAAGGTAGTAACTTCAGTGTTTAAAAATCTCGATGTTTATGAAATCTAGTACTTACCTATACTTTAGCTCATATAAGTGAACTACATAAGAATCCCGCGATGCAATTTCAGTCACATCTCGACTATGGTATTGTGACTCGCGGTATGAAGCAGTATACAGTATTTCGAGAGATCGAGCGACCGGGCTCGCGGGTTGGGGTCGCGGTGGATGGTTCGTCAACGTCCGGCCACGTAACTCCGGGTCAAAACGTTTTCCCTCATTACGCTAACGTTGGACATCTTCAACAACCACAACAAACGAGCGTTCATCATCATCATCATCATCAGCGACAGTCTAGCGAACCTGCGCCGCATGTATGACAACAATGAATTCATTAGTATATCACAAACAGCATTGGATACAAATTATTATTATGATCCAAGTCGAGCGTGCAGGCTTCTACTTATAGATATGAGTGTGCTCCATGTACATGCTTTATATATCACTGATTTTAGCTAGTTCACGGTAATTAAAACAATTATCTTAGTGGTATTAAGATTAATTCTAAAGTCTGCCTAAGAGAGCTTTTTAGTTAGATTTTTCCAATTCCATTCCCTTGACACATGGCTTTACGGTCGACTGAGCAATCGCAATGTTCTTCTTTGGATTCTCTGTCAAATTTCAGGTGAAACCCCGTCCTTCGTCAAATTATTGTGACAAAGTAGACAGTGGAGCTGGTGGACGAAGTGGAGCTTTTGCGTCAGCTGCACAAGCACAATCATCTCATCAGCCGGCATTAGCCCAGAGCTGCAATCCTGCTCATGTTTACGCAACAATGGCCCGGCCCACAGCTGCGCCGCGAACTTCAATGACAAAGATACCATCAGGCTCCAAGGTGTAGAAAGAGTCTCTTCATTTTGACCAGTAGACTATGAGACCGATTTATATAAAGTCGGTTCTTCGCCGTATGCCTATTGGGACAATCTCTACAATACTGATAATCGTAACCAAGGCGTTTCGAAGGCTCTAGAATAGGCCACTGATGTCACTGAACATGCGTTCATTCAGGCACAAACGGCCCTTTGTTTGATACTATGGCTTGATTTAATTATGAAGTTAGAAAACAGAAATCTGTAAAAAAAAAAAAAGGAACGGTTCGCCAGAGTAAAGTGCGGATGCGATGTCGTAACGAGCTGTGATCTCAGACTGTGTGTGTATGTATGTATGTGTGTATGTGTGTGTTTGTGTATGTGCATGCTGATAGGCTGCTAGTGCATCTGTCGAACGAATTTTGGTTATCGAAACCGAAGACGGACTTGAAGTTGAAATACACGGATACTTACTTATGTTACAGAGAATTGTTAACTAAGAACTGAAAAAGTGTCCCGCACACGAGGATGAATCGAGAAGCTGCAGGAATTTCTAGTGATACCATGCTTCACAGCTGTATATAGACAAAAAGAAACGCTTAAGATAGTCTCACCGTTATAGGGAACACATACTTATGGAGGCGACAGTGAGAGTACGGGCAGTCTGTACAGTCGCATGTATCTCCGTGTCTCATTCTATAAGTAGTGCCTAATACTTAGTCGATCGTACTGACGATTATGATAATAACAATAATACTACAAGCAAGTAGATATGGAAGCACAATTCAAACAAAGATTTAGTGAAGTTTACGACCTCAATGAATGGCTCCACGGCAACAATTGAATGTTTGTTACACACGCAGACGTCTGTATGTATATACCAAAGCAAACAAAATAGATTGACACTGGGCCGTGCTTCAAGCCTGCAGACGTGTCCACAACGATGACCGTTGGCCTGGTTGGTTACGAGTGATCTGCACCCGAGTCCTGATTTACATGCCACTAATTTAGTCAGAAGATCGATTATTGAATTTTAGGGCAGCAGCAGCAGCAGCAGCAGCAACAACAACAACAACAACGACATGGAACGGTCATTATTCTATCTTTTGCCCTCTTCGTTCCTTCTTAGCGGAAGTGTGTTTATATATTTATTGTAATGTTTAAGCTTCCTGTTCTTCGAAATCACTGCTGTCGTCATTTGAATCACCTCAAACTACTCATTACGTCGAATATCGCTAGCTGATCAGGTGTCGTCAGAATCTGCTTAAACGCTGTTTACGTACGATGCGTCGTGATGGTGGTGAGCGTGTCACTTTAATGATGACTTGAATGGACCGATTGGATGAATCTGTGTTCGTCGCTCACGTATTGCCGACAAGATATTTGAGAAAATGGGACACACTTAGTAAGCTGACGTCGCGTAGATAGATCGATTATAAAACGATCATTAAGAAGAGTAGGGGCTTCGCAATGTTCAAATAACGGACACTACACACAATGTAGAGGTACGAGGTGGAATGGAGAAGGTCTGAAGCGACTGACATATTGTATGAATAGATTAAGATGGTAAATAACAACAATCTACGCTGTATCTAGTTACCATAGCCAATCATCACCGAAAGGTCGATGACACGAAACAGCAGCGAGAGTAACCGCGCTTGGTGCACCTGTCTGTAGATATTTCGTTATCCAGTGAAATGCGACCTACGCAAGATCCTGTAAAAAGAAGTGTAACTTTGTGGGACGGTGAATTATCTAAGAATAAATGCAATCTCAATAAAAATCGCGTGCATATAGTCTTCACCTATATATGCTACTATGTGTACTACTCGTGTGTCATAACAAATACAATTAGCCAATTACGGAAGTGAGAAAGAAGAACGTTGGACAATTTCGAAATATCCGCAAAAAGGCTTAGTTTTTTCCTCCTTTTCAAACGCGAATTACCAAAGAGTGTGTATCTGAAATAACATGACGAATTCACAAAGGCCTTTTAGCAGGCCAGTTGGCAAGTAACTGCAGCGATATGTAATGGTTTGTTATCTGTATTTTTGAAACTTGCTTTCTCTATGGCCTTTTGTATGTTTGGTGCTTTATATATGCTTACCGTTGGAGTTTTTTCTGTGCACTCAAATCAGCTAGCCAAGGAATTGAACATCTTTTTAACAATATTATATACAGAGTTAAAGGTCAAGGCCCAGTAGTTAGCTTAGTTTATTGAAATTTGTTTAAACGCTTGAAAACTTAAGATCCCTATCTGTACGACAAAGAAAGCTGTTAGCCAAATCATCATCACGAATTATCTGCAAAGATGCATACACAGAAAATCAGTAAATTTACCATTGCCAATGGGAAAAACACGTTACTTAATTTTTGGTAAAATCTATTAAAATGAAATAAACGTAATTAAAGTAGGACAACGCCGGTTTGCAATGATACACATAGAGCTTGTGCAATGATACACATAGAGTGTGACTCGACTGAGTTGGTTAAACTAAGTTAAAAACTCCATAGGAAAAAAAAATTATAAAAGCAAGCGACCGTCCTTATGAAAACTATTGGAGCTCTAAGACTTAGGCAACCTGAAAAATTTTGAGCATTAGACGGGCATTGTTTTACTTCATGTTTATAATCCAGGCCCTTCTGTATGTATTTTCAAATCCATGCAGTAGAAAGGCTTGGAGGATAAGCGATTTAATACGAGAAGGAAGAGCCCGAAAAAAGGTCTGTCGTTGATCATCTCTGTGGACGATGCAACGGAACGTCAAATAAATTAACACCTGAAGTTGGTCTCTTTCAAATTCATAGTTAGCGAACTTAGCTTCGCACTTACCTAATGCGATAACGAACATAATTGTCATTACGTTTGTTACGAAGGCAGATCGGACTGGGTTACTTCGCCTGGGTATATAGCCTTCTACTGTTTACGCATTTTCGGCTAGCTTATTGATTTGTAAGGTAAAACAAGCTTCACGACAAGGAACAAGTACGATGTGCTGATGACAGTACGCTTATGTGGACGATTAACAGTTGAGCTAGACTTGGAACCAAGGTTCTGCGCTGTGATGGTCTTTTACAGAAGGTACCAGGTACAGTCGTTTGCCTGAGAACGTATACCCGCTGTCAGAAGCGAGCCTGAATCTTTCCTGTTAGTAGTTTGCTTTTGCCTTATTAGGACAAGAAAAATCTGTCATTGCTGTGACCGAATTTGGTTAACAGATTCATAGCCTATAGACTGGTCCGTATATACTTATTTATTGATTAATGTTAAACGTTAGATATATGCTGTGCCCAATAGGATTTTAATGTACAGACGTATCTTAAACGCATGACTTTAAATACAAGTTGAAGAATAACTTACAATTACTAGGCGTTGGTCACTTTTGTACGTTCTAAAACAGACAGAGAATTAAAACAGAACAAGGAAACACGAACTAAAGACGAAAACGACGACATAAACGCTAAGCAGTAAAGCACGATCAATGAAGCCAACCATCAATTTTGAAAAGAAAATGGTCGAACACGATTTAGCGTTATAGAAACTTATAAATTTGAAAAAAAAAACTGTGGAAATCGGTAGAATAATTGGTATTATTGTGACAAGCAACTAAGATTGCAAGTGCAGTTGTTGAAGGTGGCCACTTATAAACTCTTATATAAAAACTTATAAAAAAAAAGGAGCTTCAACCGTATCACGTACGGCTTGTCGAAACCATACGGCGACCTTCCAAAGATTCATATACTGTGCTAAACTGTAGACGCAATAATTCTATTAAAAAAAATCAGAGAATTCGTCCTTTGCACTTCTGGTTGAATGTAATTGAGAAATTAATGTTTTTCACTTAATAGCCATTATAAACAAGTTTGAAGCTAATTTGAAATAACTATGTTTATCTGAGGCTTATCTCACAGAATCGCGGATTGAAAGTAACTTTTTATCTGCATGACGGGCTTATCGTGCAGCCTCTAGTGCCTTTAGAAAATAACAACGACAATATAAATTGCTGCTGGCAACCGCGTGTATTCAAGGTTTCGCTCATAGATTTACTTAGCCTAGGAGAGTTTTTATCAAGCTTAGTTTTTACGAGCAGAAAGCTCACTTACGTATAAACATGAACAACAAAGAGATAAGCAAAAGAAAAGCAAGACTTTCAGTGTCCATAATACTGCTAGTGGAGTTTAGCCGCTTGACAGGACGATGATCAGTTTAAACGTACTCGTATCTGTCCAAAAACTGTCTATACAGATTGAACCGATCGCTAAACATAAATGAAAATACTTGCAAATCGATCACTATTGTTTACTATTTATACGGTTAAATAATTAAGCGTTTTTTCGCGAAGTTTCGCGAAGCCACGATGTTTAAGTTGAGTCTCAATCTTCATTTAATATTTACTTCGGTTACTATAGTATACGCTTAACGATTATTAACACTTATAGCTTTAATTTTTTATCCACCGTTTTCCCGTGATTTGATCCTCAAAAAAAATAAAAGAATGAGAGAAATTGGTAAGTAGAACTATTTTGAAACTTCTGCATTCACTCAGTTTATCATTAGTCCTAATCAGATTTACCGAGCGTATATAGAACACTCTTTTTAGATATCACACTCCTGAGTTTAATTAAACCTTCTGCCCTCAGAGCCATCCTAAAATATATGTAGAAGACACTCGCAAATGTTTCCTGTTTGATTCGTATTGTTTATGAGCGCGCGGTAACCCCTGAAGGATGTGGCCTACTATTATATTCACTCCGATCAAATGGAATCATGCGAAATACGGGTATAAACTTTTCTCTCTCATTAAACCCAAGTTGATTGTATTAAGCGCTGCCGAACTAGCTTCCTTCAGTCACGTGTCACTTGCGTTCCCACTTTACAACCGAAATCGTATTATTTTCACCGTCGTACCTTTAACTGTTGCTGTGTAGTTGGGTTTCTCCGCCGAAACGTTCGAGCCTCTCACCTGTCGAAAAGTGGGCTTTCTTTAGTCCTTTAGAAAACGGCGATTCAAACGAATTGACTTCGACCAGTTACGAAATCAGGACCGTCCAGTTGGCAAAATGGTCGATCATTCTAACGCCGAGCTTCATCGTTCGAGCGTATAACGGCAGGCAACAGAAAATAAAAACTTTCATTAAAATAAAATTGCTCATCTTCTGTGGGAGTTATATGATGGAAGCATTGACCTCGTTTGCATTCGCAATCGAAGTCAAGTGAAGTGCTACGCATTGGAAAAGTTTAAACAATTAATACGTTTAATTGGCTGGACCTACTCCATAGCTCTTTCATTCACAATTTATTCACTTTCTCTCTCTCTCTCTCTCTCTCTCTCTCTCTCTCAGTTTCTATGTGTAAATATAATAATATTGTCACTAGTGTGAGAGTGTAAGAGGCTAAATATATATATATATATATATATA